>NC_028452.1:4513617-4555172 GCF_000263155.2 Setaria italica | reverse complement strand
GCATATAATTACATTATTTAGCATAAAAAATTTTAAGAATAAAATGAAAATAGGACTCTGATCAAACCGATTCTTTTAACAAAATCCCAGGAAAATTCATCCCACCACATGAATCAGTTTACCAACCAGCTGCCTTGAGGGGTTTTTAGCAACCTTTCGTGCCAAGGATCCTATGTTTGCCAAGGCAAGATACTACTCCCTCCGTTCCAACCGTTTCAAGTTGTAGGTCGTTTTGGGTTTTCTAGATTTATAGTTTTTCTATACATCTAGAGCGTATATCTAAGTGTATAGCACAATCTATGAATTAAAAAAGTCAAAACGACCTATAATTTAGGATGGAGGGAGTCCTTCCATACAAGATACTAGTTGGTCGTGATTGTAACTTGAGGAGTTTTAGCATAGATAGTGAGATGAATGAGTAGGCTGGAAATGGCCCACTACATTGCAGTCCTGCTCGTGGTGTCGAACACATTTTCGTGGAAAATAGTCGGGGGTGTCGTGGTCGTGAAATAAAGTTGATAGATACACCGAAACCAGGGCAAGGACTTTTCTGTTTGGAAAGGTGATCTTACGTACGCAAGGTTTAGTTGCGAATCCTAAAAGTTAGGTTATTAACTACAATCTCATTTTGGAGCCTCCACATTAATCGTGATGAGACACGTAAAAAAAAATCTCAGAAATATCTTGCCATCAATACAGTAAACTTGATCTAATCATTATTGGTAATGATAGACATTCGACCTATTTTATTTTCCAAAAAGACACCTTAATCTGAAGTAATCTAATTCACCGATTTATGTCATATGTGTAATGTTTGGATATATCTTATTATACAGTGGATCTATGGCATGCTGCTGCTCGCACAGTCTCGCGCGCGCTCCTGATGTCTGTCTTCGACGAGCAAGCACTTGTTCGCACTGTATGGATGCGTGTTCACTGAACTGGATTGGAGCCCTCCTGCTTCGTGAGTCGTGAGACCAGAAAGGCCATGGCTGCAATTGCCCGTCATGTCCATACATCAACGGAAAGGCCAAAAGCGAGGGGAGCATCAGGAGATGGAGCAGGCATGCGAGGATCCACTCATCGCCCGATCATGAAAGGGATCATATTGCGGTAGGCTAGATAATTTTATCGATGCATCATGTCATCAAGGATCGAGTAATAATGCTGTTCCATGTCATACAAGTTGGGTTAGGTTTACATTCTCTCCTAGCCCTAGCTGCTAGCATGAAATATCTGATGATTCATGAGCGATCAGGCGATGCATCAATCTAATAAGTGACCGTCGCTGGCATTGTATGCTCATCATGTCATCTCTCACACGATCGAGGCAGTGCAGTGCAATGCATACACGATCAATGTGCATGTCCGCATCCCTGTCCTCCACTGCCCTGCACTTTTGCAATGTTTAATCCCAGTGGCTAGTGCAGGTGCTCCCAACTTGCACTTTTGAAAGCCTATAAATATGCATGCATGGCATGGTCTCCATCGCAACCAAACAAGCAATTAATCACAACTTCACAAGTATCACTGCAGCTAGAGCTAGCTGATCAAGATTCAAGAGATCAAGGTGATCGATCGATCGATCATGGCCGCCGCCGCCGCATTCTCTCAGCAACCACACGGCCGCCTGCTAGTCCTGCTGCTCTTCTGCTGCCTCGTCGGCGCCGCCACCTCGGGCTCCACGATGCAATGCCACGACGAGGACCAGGCGGCGCTGCTGGCCATCAACGACGCGCTGGGCAGCCCCCAACACTTCACGTCGTGGACGCCCGACACCTTCTGCTGCGACTGGTACGACGTCGACTGCGACAACGCCACGGGCCGCGTCGCCGGCCTCACCGTCATCGGGGACGGCAACGTCACGGCCGCCATCCCGGACGCCATCGCCAACCTCACCAGCCTCCGCACCCTAGTCATGCGCCACCTCCAGGGCCTCACCGGCGTCATCCCGGAGTCGCTCGCCCAGCTCTCCGGCCTCTCCCAGCTCACCATCTCCTACACCGGCGTCTCCGGCCCCGTGCCGGCGTTCCTCTCCCAGCTCACCGAGCTCACGCTCCTCGACCTCTCCTTCAACGCCCTCACCGGCTCCATCCCGGCGTCGCTCGCCGACCTCCCCGCGCTCGCCAGCATCGACCTCAGCCGCAACCGACTCGAGGGCCCCGTCCCGGCGCTGCTCCTCAGCAAGTGCGCCGGCGAGGCCGAGCTCTGGCTCTCGCACAACAACCTCTCCGGCGCCATCCCCGCCGGCTTCGCGGCCGTCAACTTCACGCACCTCGACCTCTCGCGCAACTCCCTCTCCGGCGACGCCTCCCCCGTCCTCGGCCGGGGGAAGCCGCTGCAGCACCTTGACCTGTCCCGCAACGACTTCCGATTCAGCCTCACGGCCGTGGAGATGCCGGAGGGGCTCACCTACTTGGACCTTAGCCACAACGCCATCCGCGGCCGAGTCCCGGCGCAGGTCGCCGACCTCGCCGGCCTCCAGCTCTTCAACGTCAGCTACAACAAGCTCTGCAACGTGCTGCCCACCGGCGGGGTCATGGCGAAGTTCGACGCCTACAGCTACCAGCACAACAAGTGCCTCTGCGGATCCCCGCTCCCGGCCTGCCACCGTCGTTACTTGCTCTGAATCTCGCATTCTGGAGCGATTCTAGCTCCACAACCCATGCATACATCCATGAGAGCGAGGAGGAAGGCTAATAGGCTCATTAAGCTAATAATTCCAAGTTCAACTCACACATGAGAAGAAGAGCGAAGTGAATTAAATTAAGATATGAATGGTATATATGCATGTTATGTAATCCTGAAATGAACAACATCAACTAGTATGGTTAGTTCTTCATCCCAACATCGAGAGCTAACTAAAGAAAAAACAACATGTACTGTATAGTAATGGCTGTGTGTTTTGGGTTTGTATTACCTAGCTAGAGACAGATTAAGCTCAATGCATAATGTACGCGTGTCTCTCCTTAATTTGAAGTGCCAATATATACACTGTTGCTTGACAATATATGTTTGCAATGCAATTGCATCAAACAAACGTGATATGAATGCTAGTACCATGGCATGAATTGAAGTGATGCATGGGTATATATACATGGAGGGGGCTTGGTTTGCACTTTGCAGTGATGCTGTATAATGTTTTTCTCCATTTTACACTGCAAAATATCAACGACAAGTGGACAGTGCGCTGCGCGCGCTGAGGTGGCCAGTGGCCTCGCCAGCCTAGTCATATACTGCAGCAATTCCAGCTGGAAGGTGCCCGTGCCGTGCATGTGCAGCAGCCCACCCGCCGCCGACATGACGACGACGGCGACGGCGATGCGCGCCTTCCTTGTCCTCCTCATCGCCGCTCCAGCCGCCGCTGCTACTCCGGCGACAGGCCGGCGCTCGGCGGCCCCGCCGACCACTTCGCGTCCTGGACGCCCGACACGCCCTGCTGCGACTGGTTCGGCGTCGAGTGCAACTCCTCCACCGGCCGCGTCATCGGCCTTGCCGTCTTCCAGGACGCCCAACGTCACGGGCGCCATCCCCGACGCCATCGCCGGCCTCACCCACCTCCAGGGGCTCATCTTGCAGAACCTCCCCGCCCTGTCGGGCCCCATCCCGCGCGCCATCGCCAAGCTCTCCGGCCTCTCGCAGCTCATCGTCGCCTACACCGCCGTCTCCGGGCCCGTGCCGTCGTTCCTGGGAGCGCTCACCAACCTCGTCGCCCTTGACCTCTCCTTCAACTCCCTCACTGGTGCCATCCCCGCGTCGCTCGCTGCCCTCCCCAACCTCTCCGGCATCAACCTCAGCGGCAACCGCCTCACCGGCGCCATCCCTCCGCTGCTCTTGAGCAAGGCCGCCGGCAAGGTCTACGACAACCTCTTGCTGTCGGACAACCACCTCTCCGGCACCATCCCCGCCGACTTCGCCGCCGTGAACTTCCAGCTCATCGACCTGTCGGGCAACGCCCTCACGGGCAACGCGTCGGGCCTGGTTGGCGGGGCAAACGACGTGCAGTGGCTGGACCTATCGCGCAACGCGTTGAGTTTCAACTTCTCCTCCGTGGAGCTGCCGGAGCACCTCTACTTCATGACCATAAGCCACAACGACATCTACGGCGGTATCCCGGCGGAGGTGGCCAAGCTCACCAGCCTCAACTTCTTCAACGTGAGCTACAACCGGCTGTGCGGCCCGGTTCCCACCGGCGGCAACATGGCGTGGTTCGATGTCTACAACTACCAGCACAACGAGTGCTTGTGTGGACCTCCGCTTCCGACGCCGTGCACCTGATCCATCCATATATCATCGGCCGTTTTCAATCCTATAATCTTTTATTCTGAACAAGTGTGGAAGTAATCGAAGTTGTCATCAGCTCTATGATGCTACCGATGTATGCTAAGTGGCTTTTTGTCCACCATATATTTTTTAATCACAATGTACATGTGCACACACTCACCCGACCCTGCATGAATGTATGCACACAAACCTACTCCTACGAGCACATCTGAGATTGATCTAGTGCTGATACGTTCAACCTTAGCTTCTCTTGGAGGCTTTGCTGATATAAGGGGTAATGATCTAAAAAGTAACTTTAGTAATGACACATCTTCTAAAAAGTATTTTAGAAAAAAAAATAGTCATAACATTAAATTAAAACACCAGTTATATTTTAGAAGAAATGTGTCTTTTTAAATTTTTTTTGAACCTATAGGGTGCATATTAAGATACATGATCCTCTATTCTTCTTCCATAAGCTCATCGTCTTCTCGCATAAGTCACAGTCACAGTGTAGCTTGACATGTTTGACCACCTGTCTCTTTCTCGTGACAGTGCACACGCTACCAAACGCAACGGTGGCGACATTCTTGCCGGTGGACTCGCCAGTATATAAGCTAGCTGCAACTACAGCGACCCCGGCCGGAGTCTCGTGCTGTGCATGACACCATGTTTTTGCCTCCCTCTCCCATCTCCCCTATGCCCCAACCACCGTCGTCTCAATGCCTCCCTCAACCCCAACTCACCAGGCGAGGCGGCATAGCTTGCACCTCTCCTATCCGCTGCCGTTGCCCGTCTCATCCAGCAGCCTACAAGCCGCCCTCCGTCCCAAATCATGGCTGTGCCCCTGCTCCTCCACCATCGTCCGCCCAAAATCAACGTTGCCCCTCGCTCCTCCATCTTCTCTCATCCCGAATCGACGTGCGGATCCTCACCAGCATGGCGCGAGGCAGAGCAGGGTGCACTCTCGATGTGGGGAAAGGTGGGTGGCAGCGGCCGGCGCATGATCAGGGGTAAGGGCGAGCCGCGGGCATGGGCAAGCCCAAATGCAGAGCGCCCTCCTCTTCTCCCTTGGCTGCCTGCTATGCACCGCTCTCCTTCTTCCGATGGGCGCGCATCGAATCGAGCTCGCGAATCATCCAAATCGAGCACCAAATCGGGCTTCTTCGAGCAATCCACCGAATTGGGCACCTTCTTCACCAAATCAGCGGAAGAGGAAAAGGAGATGGCACTGAATCAAGCTTCTTCTTCGATGACTAGAAGCGGAGGCCGACAGGGGCAGTCGAGGAGGCAAGGTGGCGCTCCACGGCGGCTTCTTCCTTGCCTTCTCCTTCCCCTATGTTGCTGGTGGTCCTCGCCTGTGTGCTCCTCCTCAATGCCACGCATGTGCTCAGGGCTGCGCTCGAGCTCTCCAATGCGCGGCGGAGCTCATGGCCACCTCGGGAGGTGCCGTGCCGCCGGAGGTCAGGAAGGTGCGATAGGGGCGGCGGTAGGAGCGGGATGGCGCACGACAGGGCGCGGGTCGACTCGGGGCGGCAGCGGCGGCAGCCGGGGATGCGAAGGAGATGCCGCTGGAGGGGAGCGAGGCTGTCGGACGAGCGCGGAAACATCCGTGTGCAGGCAGTTCGGCTCTCCCGCGCGGAGAAGAGAATACAGCAATCCACGGGTATATTTGCATATAGGAGAGAGAAATTTAGATCGAGTTTAAAAAATTTAAGTCCATGCAAATCTTTTGGAGCTGTTTTTTTTTTTTTTTTGCTTTTAATAGTTCTTAGGTATAGCAGCCGACCGATAGGCAGTGGATCTGCCATTATCTATCTAGTCAAATGTAGCACGAGATGTTTGATCAGTCTCCTTCCCTTGACAGTGGCGCGCTGCCAAACCCTGCGGCGGCGGTCTTCATGTCCGTGGACTCGCTAATCTGTTACTCTGTTGGCAGCTAGCTAGTACACAGTATATAGCTAGCTGCAGCTTCAGCGACCCCGGCCGCAGTCTTGTGCTGTAGTACATGTCATCAGCAAGATGAAGAGAGCGATGCGGATAATGCGCGCCATCCTTGTCCTCCTCATCGCCGCTTCACCCGCCGCCGCCTCGCCCAGACGGTGCCATCCCGGCGACATAGCCGCCCTGGCGGCCATCAGCAAGGCGTTCGGCAACTACTACTCGGCCTGGACGCAGCACGACTCCCAGTGCTGCGGCGGGGGCATCCATTGCGACCCTTTCACCGGCCGCGTCACCGGACTCTCCTTGTTCCAGGACGCAAACCTCACCGGCACTATCCCCGACGCCGTCGCCGGCCTCGTCCACCTCGAGAGCCTCATGTGGCACCACCTCCCGGCCATTTCCGGGCCCATCCCGCCGGCCATCGCCAAGCTCTCCAACCTCTCCATGCTGATCATCTCCTGGACCTCCGTCACCGGGCCCGTGCCGTCGTTCCTCGGCGCGCTCACCAAGCTCACCTTCCTTGACCTCTCCTTCAACTCGCTCACCGGCGTCATCCCCGCGTCGCTCGCCGCCCTCCCCAACCTCAACGGCATCAACCTCAGCCGCAACCGCCTCACCGGCGCCATCCCCCCGCTGCTCCTTAGCAAGTCTCCTGACCAGGCCTACCTAGTGCTGTCGCACAACAACCTCACCGGCAGCATCCCCGCCGAGTTCTCCACCTTGGGCTTCGCGCACGTCGACCTGTCGCGTAACGCCTTCACGGGCGACGCGTCAGCCCTCTTCGGCCGGGTAAAGGAACTGCAGATCCTTGACCTGTCGCGCAATACCTTCAGCTTCAACCTCTCCGGCGTGGAGCTGCCGGAGAAGATCACCTCGCTGGACTTGAGCCACAACGCCATCTACGGCGGCATCCCGGCGCAGGTGGCCAACCTGAGCAACCAGCTGTTCTTCAACGTGAGCTACAACCAGCTGTGCGGCGCCGTGCCCACCGGCGGCATCATGGCCAGGTTCGATGCCTACATCTACCAGCACAACAAGTGCTTGTGCGGAGCTCCGCTTGCTAATCTGTGCAAGTGAACATGTGATTATCCATCCTTCAGCAGATTTCAATTGTAATCTTCATCAATTCCAAAGGAATAAATAATATGTTTATCAAATACTTGTCCATTAGTAATAAACAAAAGACCCGCGCGCCAAAAAAACTGGCGGTGTTCAGAATTTCAGTAAAAAACCGACAATTCTATCGAACACCTGTTATTTCTTTTGTGAGTGGACAATTTTGTAAGGAAATCTAATCTTTGTAACTCCTTACCTTCTCACCGCTGCTCTTGGTAGAATCACGTCTTCATGGCGGCCACGGGCGGCCGCCGCCGCCGCCAAATTTCTAGATATACTTTTCCTTTCAATTTAATTAAAGGGTTTTGCTACAGAACTTCAAAATAACTGTGAGCCGTCCATTTAGATAGATTTTAGATATATTAATAAGTTGGATTTTAATTTTCCAAGTAAACATGGAAACAAAAGTAGCACACCTAAAAGATTATCTTCAATTCATCCTCCTGAAATTTGTTAGGAACCCTTCTCCATTTGCCACAAATAAAGTAGTGTAGCCTTTGCCCTTTGCTACCCGTTTCATGTTTGAATTTCAATAGTTTAAAGATAATCCATAAAAAACAAGTCACTTGATTACATCTGAAAAGGCTACTCTTGCTTGGTGATGCAAGCATACTTTGATTATCTACATCTTGTCTTGATTGATGCATTGAGATACATCTTCAAGTAAATATTTGTGGGCTTACTCTTATCATGACATGCATATGATGGACACTTTGAACATTCAATCGTCTAAACTGCAGCAAGTCAAGGCTGTTGCCTTTGTACGATATTTTCATTAGTTTTATGATGAGTTTGTCAAAACAAATACTTATTTGTAAATTTTAATGTTTGAGCCATATGATAGAACTTTGACTTTGTGGGAACCTGAAGTATTTTGGAAGGACAAAAAAAATTGGTGGTTCTTGAGCCCTCTGGAACTCATTTAGTCGTATGAATGTATGATCAACAAATTATTTTTCTTCTTACATCATCGGTGCTTTTCTTTTCCGTTACTTCTTTTAAATATATTACCGAGAAGCTATGCAACACCCATGAGGAGCTTGAGGCAACCAGAGCAACGCTATGCAACACCCCGAAAGGAGCTTGAGGAAACAAGAGCGACGCTAAGGGCCATTTTAGCTGGGCTTAGGGGGCTCCGGCTCCTGACAGCAGCACTGTGCCGTCAGAGGAGCCGAAGCTGGTTGTGGCTCCTCCGGCTCCTCCGCTGGCTGTGGGAGGGAGGGAGAGAAGAGATAAATTTAGCTCGTGCATGAACAGTAGATGAACAGTGATTGAACAACGTGATCTCAGACGGAGTCGGAGCCGGACGGAGCTGCGCCAAACGTGCCCTAAGGCTGGCCCATGCCACACACTGGAGGCGCGGTCAGATGTCGCCTCCATGAACAGCGCCATGTTGACAGGAGCGGAGCCAGGGTTTGGACATAAGGGGTGCTAAGAACAATGAGGCAACTGTCATGTATTATGTTTTGGAAAAACATATAGTTTAAAGTTGGAGATCGTCAGATCGAAACAGATAGGGCTCTCCATTTGAAGTCAAATGGAAACATGATAATGCGATCACCGTCGACCATCAAGGCGGCAGGAAGTCCACCCCTGCTGCCATGCTCTGCTCTGATCCATCAAGTCAGAGTCAAAGTCAGAGTGTAGCTTGACATGTTTGACCACCTGTCTACTCTTGACAGTGCGCGCGCTGCCAAACACGGCGGCGGCCGGCGGCCTCGCCAGTTCGGTATATAGCTGCAGCAATTTCCGGTAGGAGCCCCGTCACTGCCGTGCACGTGCAGCAGCCCACACGATGAGGACGACGACAGCGACGCGGATGGGCGCCTTCCTTGTCCTCCTCGTCGCCGCTTCACCCGCCGCCGCCGCTTCCAGCCGCTGCCACTCCGGCGACAAGGCGGCGCTGCTGGCCATCAAGGCGGCGCTCGGCAACCCCTACCACTTCGCGTCCTGGACGCCCGGCACGCCCTGCTGCGACTGGTACGACGTCGACTGCGACGACTCCACCGGCCGCGTCGTCGGCCTCTCCGTGTTCCAGGACGCTAATCTCACGGGCGCCATCCCCGACGCCGTCGCCGGCCTCGCCCACCTCCAGAACCTCCGGCTGCACCACCTCCCGGGCATCTCCGGCCCCATCCCGCCGGCGATCGCCAAGCTCTCTAACCTCTCCTTCCTCACCATCTCCTGGACGGGGGTCTCCGGCCCCGTGCCGTCGTTCCTCGGCGCGCTCAGCAGGCTCGCCCAGCTCGACCTCTCCTTCAACTCCCTCGCCGGCGCCGTCCCGGCCTCGCTCGCCGCGCTCCCGAACCTGTACAGCATCGACATCAGCCGCAACCGCCTCACGGGCTCCCTGCCGCCGCTGCTCTTCAGCAGGGCGCCGCAGGAGGCCTACCTCCGCCTGTCGCACAACAACCTCACCGGCACCGTGCCCGCCGAGTTCGCCGCCGTGAACTTCGCGCAGATCGACCTGTCGCGCAACGGCTTCACCGGCGACGCGTCGACCTTGTTCGGGAGGGCAAAGCCGGCGCAGCAGATGGACCTGTCGCGCAACGACCTGAGCTTCGACCTCTCCGGCGTGGAGCTGCCGGAGCAGCTCATCTTGCTGGACGTCAGCCACAACGCCATCTACGGCGGAATCCCGGCGCAAGTGGCTAACCTCACCAACCTGAACTTCTTCAACGTGAGCTACAACCGGCTGTGCGGTGCGGTGCCCGCCGGCGGCAACATGGCGAGCTTCGATGCCTACAGCTACCAGCACAACAGGTGCCTGTGTGGAGCACCGCTTGCTAATCCGTGCAAGTGATCGATCGATCCATCCATCAGATATCCATCAGCACATTTCAATTGTAATCTCAATCAATAATTCCAAAGGAATAAACCATCTTTATCATCAATGATTCCAAAGCTTGTCCATTACATTAATATAAAGCAACAGGCGGTGCTTTCACCGATCTTAATCATTATTAGCTATAGTTTGCTAGCGTTCCATGCATCCATCAGGAACGAGAACGACCATGGCCAGGAGGAGGAGAATGACGATGATGACGACCAGCAGGAGGAGGTGAATAATGAGGATCCGGCGTGTCCCAGAGCGAGCAGTGGCCTTGTAACTTGAGCAGGCTCTCTTCCACCATGCCCCTCTTCTCGGTCTGGGTACACAGATTCAGGATGCAGTGCATGTCCATGCCGGGCACCTTCTTCACGGAGATGCAGCAGCGAGTGGTGTAGGCTGGGGGCACGCCCACACGGAGCCGTGGACTCACCAGGTATAGCCTGCAGTGTGTGAGGATGTCCTCCTGCTGCTGAAAGGTACGCACACCATCTGCTCTGTGGTTACAGACGATTGCACACACAACTACCAGCACAACGGCGACGGCTTTCGTCCCCGTAGACATCGTGTTGGTGCTATATGATTTCTGACTATCCAGTGAGTGGTCGTCTATATATACAGGCCCTCAAAAAGAATGCAACTATCCGAGAAGCCAACCAATTTTAAATTTAACCAAATTAATACAAAATAGTACTAACATTTATGGTACAAAATAAATATTAATAGATTAATCATGTAATATATTTTCATACTAAATCTATTTGGAGACGTGAATGTTAGTATTTTTTTATAAATTTAGTTAAACTTGAAACTGTTTGACTCCTCGAGAAACGAGAGTTGCATTCTTTTTTAGGACGGAGGGAGTATGTCGAGAATCATGATATAGTATTTAATTGATGCTCATGGAATCGACTTGTAGAAAAAATGCAAGATAGATGTTCAGATTAATTACTGCTAATAATACTCCTACATCTATGTGTGCGGGAGGGAGGGAGATAACCATCAAAACCTTCCTATGTATACCAAGACAAATAGTCCAGGAGAACTTGTTGGAGTTGCTATTCAATTTATGTCAAACGGTGACAAATGAGCTATGATATGGCTAGATTAATAATAGATATAGCTCGAGGTAGATGGATATCTCGTCCTCATGCTGGTGGTATATAGCTAGATTAATGGCATTAGATATAGATATAGATATAGATATAGCTTGAGATAGACGGATATTCTTGCTTGAGTATAATTGTACCCTAACAGACTACTAACTAATTTCCAGATATCTCTAAACCAAATCCATTTAAAAGCTATTACTAACTCGCTGGACGACTCTTGGTCCTGCGCAGGAACTTCTTGCCAAAGAAGGTGTCCATAACAGTTATCATTTATTCCCTCCCATCCTTGAATATCTGATGTTTAGTACAAACTAATTAGCTGTATATTCAACTATTTAGCTTTTGCTAATTGCTAAACGTCATATGCTTATGTTTAAGAACTAAAGTAGCGTTGATTTGGGAGGACAGCTCGCAACAATTTTGGCTATATTAAGCAATGAAATGTTCACAATTGAAAGGATAGTGGATGCCCCCTCAATTACTGAGAGAAGCGGCTCCAATTGATTTTGAACAATGAAGCCACCAGTTTGAACAAATATTAATGATTATCAGATGATTGTGAGGATGGATACCTCAAATCACTATACCCGGCCATTCTTATCCATCTTATTATTACTAACCGGAGACTCATCCACATTAATCCTCATAAGACACGTTAGGAAAAAGATAAATTCCAACTTTTTTACAAAATTCATTGACACCCAACCACCATTCTGTCATATTATAATCGTAGTACCCATTATATTATTATATCTTTTTTTAAAAAAACACCAGCTTGTACTATTATAAAAGTGTAAAGTAACCATACTACAAATCTATAAAAAGTGCACATAGTAATTGCTAAGCAAAGTATGTTAGAACCGGATAATAAAGATAAGTGTCTATCTATATAATTATTATGTTAGAATATTTTAAAAAATGAGCGTGTGTGTGTGCGCGTGAGAGAGAGAGAATTTAACAAATGACTTGGAACCACAATCTCACACCCTCTCCTCCATGTGGGCTGTGGGCCTGTGGCATCGAAGCCTACATGGTCTCAGGGGTCAGGGCTGCTGTACACGGCGGAGCATTGGACTTGGTCTGATTTGAGAAGGAAGTGAGGGTCATATCATAGCAGTCGCCAGTCGCCACTCTAGCTTGGCTGTGCTCATTGACCAAATGACCAACAACATATTCCGTCAGTAAAGGTTAGCAGGCAAGAACCCACTACCGTCTTTTGGCGCGCATGGTGCTTAGTTACCAATACAAACTAAAAAGAGACCAAAGCTGAAATTTTGCTTCAAATTAACTTATAAATCCCACTCCTCCTCTGCTCCCTTCTTATCCATTTCATCCGAGCCGACTAGGCCACAATAAGCAAGACAATTTAGATGAAGACGCGCGGCGCCTTCCGACACGCCGTGCTGCTGCTCACCGTAGCCTCCCTCGTCTCCGTCGCCGCCGCCGCCAGCAAGGCCCGCTGCCATTCCGGCGACAACGCGGCGCTGCTAGCCATCAAGGCTGCGCTCGGCAACCCCTACCACTTCGCGTCCTGGACGCCCGACTACCCGTGCTGCGACTGGTACGACGTCGACTGCGACGACTCCACCGGCCGCGTCGTCGGCCTCTCCGTGTTCCAGGACGATAACATCACGGGCACCATCCCCGACGCCGTCGCCGGCCTCGTCCACCTCCAGAGCCTCACGTGGCACCACCTCCCTGGCATATCCGGTCCCATCCCGCCGGCCATCGCCAAGCTCTCCAACCTCTCCTCCCTCACCATCTCCTGGACCGCCGTCTCCGGGCCCGTGCCGTCCTTCCTCGGCGCGCTCACCAAGCTCACCTTCCTCGACCTCTCCTTCAACTCCCTAACAGGCACCATCCCGACCTCGCTCGCCGCCATCCCAAACCTCTCCGGCATCAACCTCAGCCGCAACCGCCTCACCGGCTCCATCCCTCCGCGGCTCCTCAGCAAGTCCGCCGACCAGATCTACCTCTGGCTGTCGCACAACAACCTGTCCGGCGCCCTCCCCGCCGAGTTCGCCGCCGCCAATTTCGCGCACCTCGACCTGTCGCGCAACCGCTTCACCGGCGACGCGTCGGGCCTCTTCGGCCGGGGAAAGGAGCTCCAGTACCTGGACCTGTCGCGGAACGCCTTCAGCTTCGACCTTTCCGGCGTGGGGCTGCCGGAGCAGCTCTACTTCATCGACGTGAGCCACAACGCCATCACAGGCGGCATCCCAGCGGAGGTTGCCAACCTCACGAACCTTCAGTTCTTCAACGTCAGCTACAACCGGCTCTGCGGCGCGGTGCCCACCGGCGGCCACATGGGGAGATTCGACCTCTTCAACTTCCAGCACAACAAGTGCTTGTGTGGAACTCCGCTTGCTAATCCCTGCAAGTGACAATCGATTCATCAAATGAACTCTAGTCTTTATTCTCAGGAAATAAAATCACTGAAATTATAATCAGTTCAGTGATGCTTATGGATTAAAGGTGTTTTGTTTCAGTTCATTCAGCTAAGTCCCCGCCAAAACGTGGCCCTTTATTTGGATTGGAGGAATTTCATAGGAAAACCGTTTTCAGAGATCATTTTATCTGTTGATGTCATGCAGAGTAAGGGTTGCTTTACTCCATAACACACACGAGATGAAACCTGGCAGATCACCTTTGTGCTAATAAGGATGCCAGTATGCCACAGTGACTTCTTGGGCTACTCATGGCCCCTACTTTTTACCAGTGGCAATGTTTGTAGCAAGATTGTAGTCTGAATGACTAAATAAATACAGAGGAGCTGGTCCTGGTCTAAAACAGAAGAGAAGCAGCATCCACTGGCCATCCAAAATCGCATATGTACAAGATGTTCAACCTTAGCGTGTTCCAAATCCAATGGTAGTCCATAAAAACCAGAGAAGCAGCATCCACTGGTCATCAGCGTTTGCATGAACTGAATTCAAACAACTATTATAGGTGGGGCAAACACACATGGCGAATCGAACACATATTTGCCTCCATTCTATTTTATTTTATTGAAGTAAAGCCTCCATTCTACCTTCGATACCAATCGTTACATGTGCAATGGAATTTGGCCGCCGGGTGCCTGTGCCCGCGGGAATTGCATCGACATTGATCAGCTCTCATGGCACGAGCGGGCGAGCGGCAAGCAGAGCGGCTAAACTTTTTTTTTTAGAGGAGGAAAGCGCAGCAGACTAGCAGAGAGCAGCCGAAACTGACTCTATCTATCTAGTGCATTGGCGTGGGCTTCGGGTGCTTCTACTAGCCTTTGGGCTTTTACAATTGACCGGTTGTTGCTAACTATTACTAGTTGGGCCATATTCGTAGCAATACCAGGCCCATAGCTCGCGTACCCCTTGAGCACTTGTTCTTTTCTTCCTCCTCCGGACGCCATCGCGCCAACCTGCTTCGATTCAGGCCATGGTGCCGCTGGGGGTAGGGGCCAGAGAGGCCAGATGAGGGGGTATTGCCGCCGGCGGGTAGCTGAGGCGCTCCGCCTATGGTCTCCGGTCTGCCACTGCTGGAGGCCGCTATCCATGCCCAGCCGGTGCGATCTCCGTCGCGCTGCGAATGGCGCTGGCGTTCGGCCGGCCGGTCAGATATGGCGCTGGCGTGGGGCTATGCACTTCCGACATGGGCGGAGGACGGCGGCGGCGGCTGTTGCAGGCGGCGCCGGACGCAAGGGGCGGAGGGAGGAGGACCCGATCTGATCCCAGGGGGCTATGTGAAAATATTAGGGGGCATTTTGAAAATAATCTGATCACGATTAATAGTCGCGATTCAAATTAGGGGTCTGTATGAAAATACACGGGGAGCAATTTGCAAATAATCGGATCACGATTAATAGTCGCGATCCAACTTAGGGGGCTATATGAAAATAAAGGGGGGCACTTTGAAGATAACCGGAGATCGCGATCCGCCGCGGCCTGCCGGAGCGCCGCCTCACGCCGAGGCCTCCCTTGGAGCACCTCTCCTTTCCCCTGCCTACCTCGCAGCAGCCTCAGCTTGCGCGGAGTAGAAGGTTTCCGGGTCCTCAATGGCCTGTTGGTGCTTGGGCTTGTTAGGAACTTAATACATAGTGATGCAGTTACAAGATATGTAGGAACTCCATGATGCTAGTGGAAGCAGTAGAACTGATCCACCATGCCACTACGCCATGCACTAAACAGAAATAAAAGTGCACTCAGTACCATATACTATTATTCTCAACAGGGCTGACGGAAAGCACCGCCTCTGGCTTTGATGCCGCGCGCGTCTCGCCGGAGCAATTTCCCCGAGCTGGCGACTTGGGATCACTGAGAAATTCAAGGTGCTTCGGTGCTTCACAAACGTAAATGAGAGCTCACCGTGCGGTCGAGATCCGCGACGTTGCGGAACTCTCGACGTCGAAGTCGAAGGGCGCGGGGGGCTGCGGCAACACAAAGTTCAGAACACGAAGCTGAGAAGAGGCAACGCGTCGGGGTTGTTGTTTCATGTTTGGCCGGGGAAAGGACCTTCAGTTCCTGGACCTGTCGCGCAACGGCCTTCGGCTTCGACCTCTCCGGCGTGGAGCTGCCGGCCGGAGCCACACAACGCCATCTAATGCGGCGTCCCGACGCAGGTGGCGAACCTGAGCAACCTGCACTTCTTCAACGTGAGCTACAACCGGCTGTGCGGCTCCGTGCCCACCGGCGGCAACATGGCGAGCTTCGATGCCTACACAGCTACCAGCACAACAAGTGCTTGTCTGGAGCTCCGCTTGCTAATCCGGAACTTGCCACGCTGCAAGTTAGACAATTATGGCTTGCGGCACCTCTCAAGTCTCAAGTCCATGTCCCACACAGACTATTTCTTTTCCAAACTTTGCCTAACGTGTGCCATTGCCCATACGCGGAAATGGTTACTGCTATCTTCAGTTGGGTCACTGACATGTGGAACCGAACCTATACATCAATGACTCAAGAGCAGCTCCAACTACCGCAGAGGAGACTCGTCCCCATACCCATATATATAGTTTGGAGAAGGACAATGGTAATGTATGGGTTTTGAACCAGATATGCTATAAATGCTATCTTCTTTGTTGCGATTTAAATTTTCTCAAAATTGAAGATGCTAGCAGTAACAATTATAATATAATCCACGCTACGGCAAACTGAGTGCAGATTACTTCATTATAGGTTTCTTGTACAACTTGTCCCACCCAATGCAAGCTAACGCCTTCAATTCCACACGGTTCTTGCATTTTTGGACTACTTATTCTTTTTAGTAGTACGTGATATTGTGCATCGACGGTGTTGAGGCTACAATGACTTTATCAATATTAAAATATGCTAATCTAGTCACTCGGATATTCATAGATTGCATACGGTGTTTGCTTGCCTTGGCTCGCGAGTTGGCTCGAGCAAGCTCGAGCTTCTAACGAGCCGAGCCAAGCTCAGTTTTTAGCTCGTTACATTAACGAGCCGAGCCGAGCCAGCTCGTTAAGATAACGAGCTGAAGCGAGCCGAGCCGAGCTAAGCTGGCTCGTTATCAAGCCCTATGTGTATGTACTACGAACCAATCGGCACTCCAACCATTCTGTGCTCCCTGAACCATTAACAAAAAGGCATAGCTTAGCAGCCTACACTGCAGGCCAGAACGCACTAACTGGCCATAAGCTAACCCTTTCAATTTGGTGCTTAATTACCAATGTAAAAGAGGCTGTTAGACTTGGGCACGTACGAATTAACGTAAAGTTTTTGACCGAACAAAGAATCAGAAACTAGAACTGATAAGGTAAATAAATAGATAATGTCTCTTTGAATGTCTACACTTTGGACTAAGAAAATAAAGTGTTCAGTTTCAACCCAAAAGTCCTACTTTGACAGTTTGACCATGGGACTTGGGAGTATACCATTTTGATCTCAACCTTGCAATTTGCCAATTTGTCAAGTATCGTAATTTTCGTGTAGCACTAACCGATCAATGAAGGTCCGTGACCTCGCGCACTGTAAATGTGTGCAGATGGTACCTTCATTTCAAATTACCATTCATTTTGACTTTGCATGTCTAAGTACATATCAAAAGTTATGTATCTAGAAAAATCAAAATGTATAAGTGCCTGTTTAGTTCAAAGAACTAAAGTTTAGTCCCTATCACATCAAATGTTTAGATACTAATTAGGAGTATTAAATATATGTTAATTACAAAACCAATTGTATAAATGAAGGCTAATTCACGAACAAATCTATTAAACCTAATTAGTCTATGATTTGACCTACAGTAAATATGTGTTAATTATAGATTAATTAGGCTTAATAGATTTATCTCACGAATTAGCCACGACTTATGCAATTAGTTTTATAATTAATTCACATTTAGTCCTTCTAATCGGTATCAAAACATCCGATGTGATCCGAACTAAAAATTAGTTCATGGATCTAAACGACTTGACGGAGGGAGTAGCTTACACTTTGGATCTGCTTTCTATTGATTCGGCCCAAACCATTTTTACATCAGTAAAACCCAAGCAAGCAAATAAAACCCATCTTTAACATAATCTATTGATTCTGCTCTATTTAATTTTATGGAGCCCTTTTCATTTGTGCATTGTGCCAAACTCTGCAACTTGCATTGCCAATCGTGTGTATATATGCACGCATGATGACAGGACAAGGATGCAAGGCACCTTGGCACCTAGCTATCCCATACCGAGAGCGCATGCGCGCCCACTGCCCACAGGTCAAAGCCAGACATCCTCACAGGAGGCGGCCCGAGGCCCAACTGAATTAGGCAGCCGCGTCAGCTCAGGAACCAGCGCTTGCCAGATATGGATGGGCGCGTCACACTCGCACGGCCACACGCCGTCCTGCTCGTGCTCCTGCTCCTCGCCGCCGCGGAGGCGTCAGCGGCGGCGGCGCCAGCCTCCAAGCAGCAGTGCCACTCCGGCGACAGGGCGGCGCTGCTCGCCGTCAAGGCGGCCTTCGGCAACGCCTCCTACTTCATCTCATGGACGGCCGACATCCCGTGCTGCCACTGGTTCGGCGTCCGCTGCGACGACGCGGAATCCTCCTCCTCGACACCCGCGGGCGGCCGCCGCGTCGTCAGCCTGGCCATCATGCGGGACGCCAACATCCGCGGCCCCGTGCCCGGCGCCGCCATCGCCCGCCTCACCGCCCTCCAAGAGCTTCTGTTCCTCCACGTGCCCGGCGTGTCGGGCACCATCCCCCGGGCCCTCACCCGCCTCTCCGCCCTCATGGACCTCACCATCTCCCGCACCGGCGTGTCGGGCCAGGTCCCGGCGTTCCTCGGCGACCTCCGCGCGCTCAGGTCCCTGGACCTCTCCTTCAACGCGCTCACGGGCGCCATCCCGGCGACCCTCGCCGCGCTCCCGCGCCTGGCCAGCGTCGACCTCGGACACAACCGCCTCACGGGCGCCATCCCGCCGCTGCTCCTCGTCAACTCCGGCGCGGAGGCGTTCCTCACCCTGTCGCACAACAACCTCTCCGGGAGCGTCCCCGCCGAGTTCGCATCCGTCAGCTTCGTCCAGGTGGACCTGTCCCGCAACGCGCTCGCCGGAGACGCGTCCGTCCTGTTCGGCCGCGGGAAGCCGCTGCTGGTCAGCGTCAACCTCTCGCGCAACGCCTTCAGCTTCGACATGTCCCGGCTGGAGCTCCCCGAGCGGCTCGCGTCACTGGACGTCAGCCACAACGGGATCCACGGCGGCGTCCCGGCGGCGGCGGGGAACCTGAGCCAGCTCATGTTCTTCAACGTCAGCTACAACCAGCTCTGCGGCCAGCTGCCGAGGGGCTTGGCCGCATTCGAGGTCTACAGCTTCCGGCACAACAAGTGCCTCTGCGGCGCGCCCCTTCCGGCTTGCCAAGCGTAACTCCATCTATCCTAATAATAAACTAATAAAGTGCTGGTAACGCTGTCTGTTTGTTTTCCTCTTAAATTAAATAAGCTGGATTATGATAAAAGGTAATTTAAATAAGCTGGATTATGTAAAAGGTAGTAAGGTAAAAGATCATCATGAAAGCTTATTTCAGATTATCTGTTGTCCTGAAGTGGTCCTAAAGTGATCTTTTACTTTGAGAATTCAGAGGGTACGAACGGCTCGTAGCAGTAGGGTCTGCAGGAGGACAAGGAGTCGTCTCCTGTAAAGCTATAGGGAAGATCCGTGACGATCGTCTTGCTCAGCATGTCAACTGCGACGAGGAGGTTCGTCGGCGGCTCTACTACATCACGGTAACGATGATCATCATCATCAGAACACCACGAGTCATCCTCTGCATCGTAAGGTAGACTCCGGCCGGACGATCGGGAGGTGCGTGTCCTTCATGAGCGCGTAGAAGGTGTCGTCATCGACCGTGCCGACCTCGACCCACGAACGGCGGTCGCCGCTCAGCGTCCATGAGGTGATGGTGTTCCGAGGAGGAGGAGCAGCGAAGCGAAGGGATTCTCCCGGTCCCGCGTGCCGGCGACGAACCACATGTCGTTGGGAGCGACGTCGACGAACTTGAGAGTCGTCGTCGTCGTCAGAGCCGCCGCCATTGTTGTTGTTCGCAGTCGTCGTCGTCGTCACGGCGGACACGTTTCGGAACACGGCCAGGAGCCCTCTGCCAAAGCCCGGATGCTTGAAACCGCTGTAAGGCTTGACGGGCAGCGGGACGTACCGGACCTCGCCGGGATCGTCGCCGGCGACGTCGCAGAGCAGGATGCCCCTCAGGTAGTCCACCCAGCACATGCAGCCGTCGCCGAGAGCGACGACGGCGTCGGTGCGCCACATATTGAAGTGGTGGCGCTCGCCCTCGCCGTGGCGGATCGGCAGCCGCGCGGCGCTCCACCGTCCTGATCCTCCCTCCTGGTGGTTCCAGCGGAGCACGCAGAAGTCGGCCATCGCCTCGTCCCCGTACCCAGAAGTCGTCCATCGCCTCGTCCCCGTACCCGCGGTATGTTTCAGGAGCCACCGTAAGGTGCGCCACGACGAAGCGGTCGTCGTCGTCCTCAGGGACGGCGAGGATGCCCACGTTGCCGTGGATCATCCGGTAGTCGTGCTTGTGCTCGTGCCCGCAGGCGGGGAGCCTCGTGAGGCTGGTCCTAGCATCATCTTCTTCCTCGCTGCCGTTGCTGCCACCCGCAGCACGACGACGACGGTGGGCCTGGTAGACGAACCACTCATCGGGCACCAGCGACGGCAAGCATTGGTGGCGCTGGAATCGCAGCAGGATGCACCCGCGGTGGGCCGCCGCCACTTTCGGATTCTCACGGAAGCCATGCCCATCATTACTACTATCGTCCAAACTGCCCTGCCGCTGCTGCTTCTTCTTCGTCCCGCTAGATTCTTCCTTGGGGTACCAGTCGAAGAGGAGGCAGGAGGTCCGGCCACCGGTGGAGAGACATATGCCTTGAAAATCTAATCGGTTATGATCATTCGGAACTAAAAGTATTCATCTTTAATTTCGGATATTTCATTCAGAAAAGACCTCCTTTAATCCCGATTGGTAACACCAACCGTCACTAAAAAATTAAAAAAAATAGGTCGCACGGCCCCGACTGCTCATGCCCCCACCACCGTGCTCCTGCCGCAGGCCACGCCCCACTCCATGATTTTGACCATGACTGCCGCTGCCCCTAGTAGGCTAGCCACGGGAGGTGGTTCCGACCGTTGTGTGCCTCGCCGCTCGTGCTGGTCCGCCCGCCCCTACCTGTCCGCATTGGCTCGCCCACGCTGGTCCCGTACTGGAGGCCCGCCCACGTCGGAGCCACTGCTCGCCCACCTGAAAGAAAGGGAGAGGAGGAGAGAAGATAAGGAACAAGAGCGCTGCCTGCACGTGAAAAGGGGACTTTTAGTCTCGGTTGAAAACACCAATCGGAACTAAAAGCTCCACCAAATTCCCTCGTCCCACTAGCCGTTACAACCGGGGCTAAAGGAGGCTCTTTAGTTCTGGTTGGTAAGCTGCTACAGCCACAGTCCTGCCAAACAGGTCCTTAATTGCCTGTTCCCACAACCGACTTGCAAATACCAACCGGGACTGAAGAGCTTGTCGGAGGTGACCGTTAGTGGTGTGAATTTGATTTGGGACTGAAAGCTCTTTAGTCCTAAATTAAAAATAATCAATCGGTTTGCAAATAACAACCGGGATTGAAGAGCCTGTCGGAGGTGATTGTTAGTGGTAGGAAATTGATCTGGGACTGAAAGCTCTTTAGTTATGGATAAAAACAATCAGGACTAAAAATGCTGGATCTCCTCTCTAATTCGCGGCGTTCAAGGCCACCTTGATGCAGTCGCCGGTGGAGGTGGACGCGGCGGCGCTCAGGGCCGAGGCCGAGGGATCGTCGTCCAAGCGCGAGCGGCGCATGTAGCCATCCAGCATCACCCAGTCCGGCAGCGGGTCGGGCTTCCCACCAAGGTGGCGTGCTGGGATCTGTTCGGCGGTGGACGCATTGGAATCCATGGCGAGGTAGCCGGGCGTGGGGTACGACGGGGCGGATCGGTGATTATATTGGGAGGAGCAAGAGATCGATGCGAACACACGATCTGATGCAATGCGATTGGGAAACCTCCTTAAAGAGAGAAATAATATAGTACAAAATAATCATTACTAATTGTATTTTGAGTTTTCACGGTTAATTATCCTGAAACTTCCCTCGTGAACTAGATTTTTATACAAAATAATCATTACTAATTGTATTTTGAGTTTACAGATTATTACCCTGAAATTTCCCTCGTGGACTTGTAGATTTTAAATTACTGTAGTTCGGACATGCGTTTCCCTTGTCACAAAAGAATGTCTAAACGGCCACTTGCAGTGAACATTTTGCTATAGTATATTCGATTTGAACCACTTTTTGCCCCCCCACAAATGTACCAAACATTTCCAATGTGAACAAACTCAAATTGTTCAAAAACAGTTTGCAAGGGGAAAGGATAGGCAACATCTCCTGTCAGAGTGATACCCGCATTATCCCATCCTGACTACTGACGAGTGACGAGCGCAAAGTTCTGCAAATATGGAGCTGCATCTCAGGTACAGTAGCTGACAACACATCATTCACCAAGTTCGGCACAGGCAGATACAGCATCATTCCAGATCCACTACACATGAGGCGATTGTGCAGCACATATCTTGATCACATTGGCGTTCGACGCAGTCATTAACTGTATCGCCATAAAATCAACAAGCATTACAAATACTCAACTAGAAGCAGAATACTATCCAAAACGAAACGTCTCGGCCTCCGCCGCTCTACTAGCACTATGGGATCCCATCTTGACTGATTCTTTCCTTCTGATCTCATTTAACAAGAACAAAAATTGAATTTCTGCCACCAACTGGGCACATGCCCAAAACATCATAAATTGCATCAATTCATCCACAGATGCCACGCCACCGAAATTACAGGACTTGAGCAGCAGTGTTCAACTTCTCGGCTATGCTGATTTGTGTCCTTGTGATGCTTGACAGGTATACCAGTGCAAGGTTATCCTGTGGCATCAGTGAGTATTAACTCATCAGCAAACAAAGCAAGGTCACCATTTTAAACTAGCAGAGATGAAAAGGTATAGAACATCGCTTACCTGAATCTTGTCGTTGAAAAGCTTATCAAAAGCAGCTGGAGACAACTTTGGCATTGAAGCAACGGATTCAGAGATGAACCTCCCAATTCTGTTGTCAGGTGCCACACGTCCTTCCTGCAAGTGTTATACAGAGATAATTAACACCGATATCCAAATGGAATTAGTGAAATTCTGCATGAGAGATTCGTACCACAACATCGTCAACATATTTGTAGATCTCATCAATAAGAATGTAAAGCTTTTCCATTGAAGACTCCATTCCTTCCAGGTCATTGGGAAGCTTCTCCACCATTGTATATTTCAGGATCTCAACTGTTATAAAACCAATAAGGATGACACAACTTCAAAAGGTTTTGGCTTCTAATCATTACAACTGTCAAGCTACAGCTGTGACTATTTATGAGAAAATCAACAAAGTCTAGTAAAGATCAACTAATAGACCATAAAGTAAATGTTCCATAGTTTCTTATTCTCCACTATCTAGAACAATACAAAACAAATGAATTTCTATCAACCAGTACACATATTTATGAGAAATTCAACAAAGTAAATACTAAGACAAACCAATATAACTGCAAATAAATTCCCTTTAAACAGCAGGTAAGTGTTCATAATATAGCTATTCACCACTAATTAGGTCAACACTCAGTGCAAAAAAGCATAGGCGGATTCACTTCAAAGTTACTGACAGTCGAGTTTAGGTATCCACTCAATGTAGTCAGTTCGTAGTTCTAACTTCTAAGAAATTTATATGTATATATTACTAGATGAAGCGTTTCAGTTCTGCAAAGTTCACTTGCCATAAATCAAAACAATTCATAAATAGCATGAGATGAATTAGTAATCAGAAAAATGACACATACATCCAGCTTTCTCCGCCTCAATCATCCTTAGATCCAGAGGGATTTCCTGGAATTGCGCAGCGAGGTGCCTATCTCCAAGGGACAGGTTGGATGAGATGTAGGCTTTGATGGAAGCCTCCCCCCTAGTGAAGCCAGTGTCAACTGTAAGATGGATGGGGTTTTGTACTTCCCTTGAATAGAAGTCGTGGATAAGTGTACTCCCCCCTGAAACACCAAAACCAGTCGAGAACCTACACACAAATAGAAAGGTAACAAACAGGGTTGAAAAGTTTAGTAAGGATACTTGGTGAACTAATTCATACACTTTGTAAAGCAACCTTTTCTAGTGTCTGTTAATGTGCTTCTGTGCCACCAAAACAAACAGTCACTGAAAAATAACCCCAGAACTCAAGTGCATGGATGATAGTTACACATATATGGAACTACATGTAGAATGGTTTTGTCTGCAGCGCAATAGTACAGGTGATAGGTGTAGGTACTATCAGGCATGTCAAGAAAACAGAACCATAGCAACAAGGATGTGCTGTGCATTTTGATGATAATTGGACTACTTCATCCACTCATGCACTAATTCAGCACACAAAAAAGAGGTAATATACATTGGGAAAACAACAGAATTCAGCTGTTGTCAATAAATGTAGTCTGCAAAAACGCCTAATTCCAACCATTCAAATTCACGAACAAGAGCAAGGGCATTCGAATCTCGAGGGGTGGGTTGCTTACCATCCAACGATAACTTCCTTGGGGTTGACCTTTTGGTGCGAGGCGTACATGTTATGGTGGTACTCGATGTCTATGGCGACCTGCATCATCGCGCAGCATCAGCAATCAACAAACGCCAATGAGTCAGTAAAGGAATTGGAGGTGTGATGTGGACTGTGGAGCGACCTGGTCGGCGGACTCGCTGTGCGGCACGACGTAGGAGTTGCGGACATGGACGGTGCCATCGGGGAGGAGGGATCCGAGGAGGGTGCCGATGACGCGATCCGCCTGGTCGGGGCGGCGCACGTAGCTGTCGCAGATGTTGAAGAGCACCACCGCCTCGACCCGCGCCGAGGACGGGGAGGAGGATGAAGAGGTCGAAGGGAAGAGGAGAGCGGGGGAGGTCGCCATGGTCTCGACGGAGGGCGAGCGAATCGGAGGAGGCTTGCTTCTGCTGCGGCGGCCTGCGGGGGCGGCGGCGCGACGGAGAGAGAAGGGGTCCCCGTTGGGTGTGGCGCTGGGCTAGGGTTTCCTTTCTCTCGTCTCCTCTTTTTCTTCTTCTACTGACGAGGGCTTTCTCTGGGCCTGCAGTTGTTTGCAGAAGGTCCGGCCCACTCCATTTGCGCCAGGGCCTACGACGACTCGGGCGGTCCGTCCGTGAATGAATATGGGCCTCATTGATATGGCGTGACTTTTTTGCATCACATTGTTGTTGTAACAGATTACAATGAAAACTGCCGAATAGGATCATCAAATCAATAAATCTTTTTTTTTTGAAACTGTCCATCAATAAATCTGAAGGGGCAAAAGATAGAAAAGGAAAAAAAAGGTGGATTTCATGATCACAATGCCGAATGTTGGTTGAGTCAAGAACTGATGACAGAGTGAAAATAGCTATTCTACCTTCAATGTTTATGTACATTTGATCCAATCGGTCAATGTCTTCAGTTACAACTCAACATGCCCAATAATGAAATGAATCGAGCAACCTAACGTCAACCTGACGCACATGGACAGATGATTATAGTTACAAAAGGCAACGTTAAGACGACCATTCATCAGCAGCAGTCAGCAAAGCACTCCGCGTACACTGCCAAGTATCAACAGCATCTAACAGTCAGTTCAGCCTGTAGGCCCAGCTGTGCTCTTTCAGGTAGGCCTGCACGGCTTCCTTGATGGCCAGGTTTGGAACCAGCTGATGCTCCTTAAGAGGCTCTCGTGTTACCGGGTCGAAATTGCCAACCTGAAACACCAAGAGAAAGAGGTTAACTGTAGCCTGTATGGATGGTTATCCTCATCCACCTTAGAATTGTCTTTCTTGTGTAGAGACTGAATCTACTAGACACTCAACTGAAACTCTAGGCAAAAGTGGATATAATGAACTAATTCTAGAATAACAAATTGTGAAAGCAGCAATATTTTAATTATAAAGACATATATACATGAATATCAAACAGCTGACCTTCAAGATAAACAGAGAAAAAAATTATAAAAACTGGACGCAAACTGAAGGGGGAAAGTGGCACCTTGTCTAGATGTTCAAGAAGTACAGCCCTCTCATACGTTACACCACTGGGTGTGATCACTGGATCTCTGAATATCTCGAACGTTATCTGACAGCAAAGGTAGTCGGGCACCTAGGTTTTCATCATGGTATCAGCAGCTTTAAGATCACAGATAGAGAGAGAGAGAGAGAGAGAGAGAGAAAAAAGGTTTAACCAAAACAAAGTTGATTATAAGTACTGATTTTACATCTACTGGTGTATCGGCAAGTGTCGCTTTGCTGAAGACCTCTGATAACATTTTAATTTGTTCTGAATACTCATTGCTTGATCCATCCGAGTCTTCTACAAGTGTACCGCTAAGAAAGTGATGCTCCTGCAGAGCACTTTCACAAGCTTCCCTGCATGTCCATATACTTTTTGTTAGGAGACTTGAACAGCCAGAAAGGTAAAGTGAGCATCCATAGATGAGCATTGTACTTGATCTAAAACAAAATGAAAGTGCTATATTATTTTAGGTTTAATATATAGCATACTTCAAACTTTGTATCCTCCAAACTCGTTCAGTGGAATGTTTTTCCCAATCTAGGTATTTCGCCTTCGCAAGGACCTGCCAAATGTCCTCGGCCATTTTATCCGTTGAATTCGCAGACTTCAAGAGATTCAGAGCCTGTCTCCAAAATAAGATGGACGAGAGATTAGCAATACTATGGCAGGACAAGACATCAACATCCTGAATCAAAACAAGGTACCACAGCAGGATATGAATATACATAGCTATAGTGTGCAGTGACATGCAGGTGAAGTATGAAGACATAGCCTTAGCATGATAGCCTTAGTAGTGTGAAAGGTTGGTACAGCTCCTAAATCAGTGGAAGTTCATGGGGAGAGGCACCCAGGATGATATTACTATTACTTTTCACACATTTGCATCACTGTACCACTTCTCAAAGTTCAGAAGGCAGAGTGACCAACAAGGTGCAGTTACAAGGTTATAAAGAGTCCTCAATTTCATGCGATGATCGTTACCAATAACAAAAGAGATGGGCAAAACACAACATATAGCTGTTGACAAATGTGAGTTAATGAAGAGGTATAGTTATGGTATAACTTAGATGCATGAAAAAAACACATATTTGTACAAGTCTAGAACCATTATGGTAGTTAATCATCAGAACCATTTTTAATATGTTATGGTAGTAATTGGGAGTTTTATTTATCATAAATGGAAGTTATTGCATGCAGTTGGTGTCTCAGGGGCAAGATGTAATCATGGAAAGATTCACAAAAACCAGGGGTGGAGCCCGAAACGCGAAATTTTCATTGCTAGGGGGAGCCAACAGTGTCTAAATTTTCAAAATGTAGTTAAATTTTGTTTTTTACGGAAAGTTACATGCGGGGGCATGGGCCCCTGCCACGGACAAAAATACATGAACATGTCAGGTTTGGATTTGGATGACTTATCGAAAAGAAGACCCAGCCTGACAATTTAATAAATTTGGACACTATTTTTAACCATAATAAGGCCAGCAGCAAGGAAACGAATGAATACACAAAGGAACTTGTTGAGAATTGACATGAGGCGTACAAGGGACGAACGACAAACCTTTTCAAATTCCTTGATTGCAAGCGCAAATTCCTCCTTGTCGAGCAGCGCAGATCCCAGCAAATAGTGCCCCTACATCACACAAGAAACAGAGCAATTATGTATGTCTGTATCAATCAGTTAGTTAGGGGTCGTGACAAGGTAGCAGTTGCAGTTGAAGTTGGCACATTGGAAGAAGAAGAAGAAACAGGAAGAAGTTGTCACCTTGACTAGAGTGTCATCAAGTGCAAGAGCCCTCCTGCTATCCTCTTCGACCTTGGCCCACTCCCTGTGCAAAATGTCTCAGATTTTCATTTTCCTTGCCAAACTGGCCCAAGAGGGGAGGAGAGGAGGGGAGTAAGCTCACTTGCGCCTGAAATGGCATAGGGCACGATTCATCCAGTAGACAGCGACGTCGGGGCAGAGCGCGATTGCCTAGAAAGGATTCATCGCGCAGGAAACATTCTTAATCTGATGCCACAGCCAAGTCGCATCGAATCTATTTGTTTTGCACTGCCAAGGGGAAATGAAAATTGAGGCGGGGGGGGGGGGGGGGGGTATTCTTGCCTCGGTGTAGCAATCGATGGCGGCGCCGAGGCGGGCCTTCTTGAAGCAGGCGTTGCCCTCGATCCGCCGGAGCTCCGCCTGCTGAGCCACGCCGTCCCCGCCCTCCGCCATGCCTTGCCTTGGCTGGGCGGACTCGGCACACGCCAGGAAATTGAAGGGACGATGGAGGCGCCAAATCGAAGTACGTATTCAAAGAGGAAAGCCGCTGAAGGAAAAGGCGCCACCAGACGCTAGTGCTTGTGACAAAAGAACCAAACGATCTCCTCCTAACTTATCAAAATTGGCCGTGTCAGAAGAAAAAGGTTTGAGAGTTGTTAGCTTCGGATGGAAACCTGTTGCTACCTCCGGACTCCGGAGCCCTAACCCGTTGGAGAAGCCTGATCTCATCAGAGAGGGAGGTGTACATCTGGTTAAATTCGGAGAAAAGAGCAAACTAAGAGGGTCCAGGGCACAGTATAGCGAATTCCAACAGGGCTCTTCATTTTACCACCAACACTAGCCGCTCAAAATACAACGTCGTCTCGTGCACATATATTGGCAGGGCACAGAAGAACATTCCCCTAGCACTGACTTCCAAAGAATATTAGACACGACTGGCTGGCTGACTGATTTCCTCGAGTACACGTACACTGCACACATGTGAATGTCTAATTTCAACTGCAGCTGTAATCGCTCTACTCAATGTCTTGTTTTCTCTGCCAATGGGAGCTCAACAGACGCACAGCTCCTCAACTTGATCAACTGTAGAGAGGAAGAGATCAAATAATCAGGTGTAATACTGCATTGCCACTCTATTTGTGTCTAGCGATTCACAGGTGAGTTAATCGTAGCAGTTTCATACCTGCAAGTCCGACAGCAAAGTTCGCTTGAACGTCAGCATCCGAGTTCAATTCCTGTGTAACAAACGAATATGAGTAACAGTGTTTTCAAGTATTAGTTGCCAGCAAGTCCTGGTGACATGTTATGACCAAATTCGAGCGCAAATTTGAAATGGGTTCCAAGCATCAAGCTATATGTGCCTGTCCATACCTACAGATCAAATCTAGAGTCCAACTCAGAGAGGTATTCAGAGAGCTGCTGAAACGAACTGCTCTGCCTCGACTGCTAAATTAAAAACTAGAAAAGTCAAACATCTATAAAGCTGTCAACCTAAATGCTTTCATGTTATACAGATTGACAAAATTACTGGAATAAATATTTTAACTAGCACTTGGTATTGAGCAATCGGAAGAGACGACCTTGTAAGTCACTTGACACTCATTCCACTCGGAATATCTATGTTATGCTAATGTACATTAAATAGTTATATGCAAAAAATATCTGGTTATGCCTACTATCTGTGACATGATTGGCCAACAAAATCTTCATGACAAAGTACATAAGTTGTCTCTGGGCCGCATCGTTAAAAACAGAATAATAACAACTCATTAGTACACCATAAAGCTGAAAGATAAATATGAAAGGTGAAACGACAACGGAAAATGTGGGACGTACCCTCAACACATGGTTGATTTGAAATGTAAGAAACGTTCCCTTGAGTTCCTTGGCTTTCTTGCACAAGACAGCCATATTATCACTCCTACACCGCCAGAGATCTTGAACCTGCTCCAGAAATCCCAACATGTTATTTTGTTAAGAAAGGGTTGGACGTTGCTAGAGCCACCAACAGCTAGAAAAGCTATTCCAAATGCTCCAGCCTCTAGCACCTAGGTGCACATCTTTTCCTATGATGTAGAGAAGAAGGCCCATTTATTCAATGAGACCTAATTATATCATTATGACATGTACTTTGGGCCATGTATTTTAAGTGATTCGACAAAAGAAGTCCTTTCGTGAAGAAAAATTGAAGAATTATGATAGTTAAAATCAAAGTCCATGTGGCAGATAAAGGACAAATGAAAAAATCATTTGAATTTCCCATCCTTCAACAAATTTAGTGTTTCTGTGGAATTTAAAGAGTCAGAATGAA
Source organism: Setaria italica (assembly GCF_000263155.2). NCBI lineage: Eukaryota > Viridiplantae > Streptophyta > Magnoliopsida > Poales > Poaceae > Setaria > Setaria italica. The sequence continues at coordinate 4,525,186 of NC_028452.1, read as the reverse complement.
CTGCACAGTGTTCATTGTCTATTGACGGTTCAATGTCAAACACAAATAGCAAAGAAAGAACAATTCACCTGGTTACAGACAAGCTTAGAGTCACCTTGAGCACGAATATGCTTGAATCCCTTCTTGGCAGCATAATCTAGCCCCAGGATCAATGCACGGTATTCAGCAGCATTGTTGGTTGTAATACCTAAACCCTCACGGAGTAGAGCAATCTGCAGTAGAAGAGGGGGGCACAATAACCAGATAGGCATGATAAATGAAGTTGATAAAACACATCAGCTTAGCTAAGGGTTGGTCTCCATACCACAGATCCATCTAACCTCCGAATTATAACTCCAGCACCTGATTTCCCGGGATTTCCTTTACAAGCACCATCAAATTCAAGAATACAAGAGAGCTGTAATAGACAGCATGATGGTGAGAAGAAGTCAAATTTCCAAAATAGTGAAGTTATGCTGCAAATATACATGCTAACATCAAATTATACCTACATAAGACAGAACAAATCAGGAAACAAAACAGAAGCACATATAGTTAGCATTTAGCACAGTGCATATTCATACATACTCACATCACTATCAGATAACAGTTCCTGTTCAGCAACTTTTTGATGGTTTGATGGTCCAGTTTCCTTCAGAAAATGATTATCAGTCTGAGTAAAAAAGATACATAGCAAACTCAACAAATATTGTAGAAAACACTTTTCAAGAGACCATATCTTCACACTTATCATGAAGGAAAAAAATTACCATCTCCTCTGACCTTTTCAATGTAGACTGCACAGATCCATCAGGTTGCTGAAATCAAACATCCATAAGTCAGCACTCTACAAGAAATGTTATGGGGAAAAATGCAAAATCAAGTAGCAATGCAGACCGCCTGAAGATGTAACTTGAAAAGATCAGCTTAATGTTCAAGGTATGGCCCTTGAAACTGTGTGAGATAAAGTAAGGCCCTGGAATCAGGCACTTTTGCCAACCAGCATTAGGTATATAATATAAACATAAAACTATTTTTGTGATGATAATGTGTGGCTTTATATTACTATGAATGGATACCATGTCTAGAAATGACCAGAACAGGTTCAGAAAATATAGTAGACCATAGGAATCAGATTAATATGTAGTGTAAAACACCAGCAAGTGATGGAAGCATAGAGCATTGCCCTGTTTACCTGAAAAGGGCAGGGAACCAGATCATTAAACAATTCATCTCTTGCATCTGCTGCATCGATGCAATAGATAGCGTTTTTTAACCCACGCGCAGCAAGATATTCCTCAGTTTCTTTACTCAGAGAATAGCCTTTGTAGACAGTGACAGAAGGGTCACATACCTAGTAGCAGGGAATAATCAACAAATGTTATCTCTGCACATGGTAAGGGAAGGGAAGGGAAGGGAAGGGAAGCATTATGATGTATTTGTATACCCTTACCGAATTACCGACTTGAGCTTGGCAGTCACTGAGGGTCTTATAGATGGCGATGACACCCCCCTTACGGATGACATAGAAGGGCTCTCTGGCAGAGTCCATTGAAACCTTTGCAGCAGATCTCTTGTTGGATCGTCGAGGGGAGGAGGAGAAGAAATGGGTCAGAAGCGGTGCAGGAGACCTAGGAGACAAGAGTGGGTAGTGGATCCTCCATGCAGATCTGGAAATGAATCCACGGAGACAAGAAGAGCAACTCCAAATCACCATTATAGGAGGATAGGATGGAGGGGGTCTGCAATTGTTGGGGCCTGCCTACAAGCAATGGTGACCTAGGATTCTTGAGCATTAGTGTGTAGAGTTAACAAAACATGGATCAGTAAAAAAAATATTTACAGCAGGAAAATTAAAGCACAAATAGTAGGCGCAAGAGCGAATATCAAACTAGTTAGGATTCATATAAAAAATATATAATACTCCAGATAAATTAGAAAATACTGTAAGTAAGAAGAATTGCCCTACGTTTAGCTTCTATGAGGCTTCATCTTTTTGAAAAGGAGACATTATAGCGTAATAACTACCTCTTATTGTACTGATTGAGCTCTACCCCGACCTCTAATTATAAAAGATATACAATGGCATTCAGAAAACATGGGATTTATTAGCAAGTGTTCTGACTGCTTGGAAATGTATCAGCAGATCGATTATGGTATCGATTCATGAAACCATTATGGTGTTCCAGATTAACTCATTTGGATTGCCATTAGACAGAATAGTTTTGGAGAAATCAAGTAGGCATTGAGCTAGGACAGGGCTTAAATTCGACGGCTATGCTGCCTGGGCACGCGGAGAGCGAGACATACTTTATTTCCCAAGAAGATAAGTGCGTCTACATACAATGCAAACAATTTCATAGTTCCGGTGGCAAACGGTTCGTAATTTCAAGATTGAATACCTAATTACATAGTTACCTCGCTGTGCGTCCGGAGACGAGGACCAAGAGGAAGCGCAGAGCCAGCTGCCTGCGGGCACTGGAGCGACGGAGGCGGAGCCGCACGCCGAGTCGCCGACACCTGCCTGCGCGGGTCGGCGATGAGGGAGGGAGGCTAGCGGCCTAGCGCCCGCGGCGGCGAGTTGCGGAGTACCGCAGCGCAGGGAGTGACTACCTTACTGGGCTCTGGGCTGCTCGCTTCTGCTTTAGGCCCACGTCCTCTTAGGAAGTCTAGCCCAGGAGGAATGGATTCGTTGCAGGGGATGTAGTAAAAATGAAGCTGGTAGCCTGTGCTTCTATAGTCATAAATTTTCAGAATCTCGATTCTACATTATGATTTTTAGTTACTTTGCCAATGAAATATAATCAGCTCTGGTTTCATGATAGTCCATTTGCAGTGCTATTAGAAGTAGGATCTGCGAATTTAAAAAACCTTGTCTTCAGCTACCCCAATCTAATGGAAATACCTATACAAATAGAAAAAACTGAAAGCAGTAAAAGATGCATGCACACATAATTCCGTAGGTTAAGAAAGAATAATCCGAGTTTAACTTGACAGAGCAAGAGAATGCGTAAGCCGGACGGGACAAACTTCAGATACAACGTGTAGCCACTAACGGGACAAACTTCAATTCACAGCAGGCATTTCTTGCTGCTGTTATTCCTTTACATATATTTGGACAATGTTACTACTTCATAGCACTAAAGTTTGGTTTCCAAACAATGGATGGATTGCCTCCCAGAACGGTAATGGAATGGAGGCGATCGATCAATCGCCAGCCTGCTCCATCAGTTTCCATTCATCTGAGTCTGAGCATTGCCTCCCAGAACCAACTCCTTGAACCGAGTTATGCATCCCATTGCGCGCTCAAATTCGCCGCTCTCCAGTGCAAAGCTGAACCGGCAGTAGTCGGGTATCCCAGTCCAGGAGCTGCTGTTTATGCACAGCCCCGTGGCTCTGAGGATGGCTTCCCTGATGTTGCTTGCATCCAGCTTGCCCTCAAAGCCGTCAGCTTTGAAGGGCTTCCCGATGTAGGCAGTCGGTTTTGCCAGCATCGATATGCCAGCACAACCGCTGGCAACGTCCCAGCCACAGCTCTGCAACGTCTGTTCATTGTGCAACGGTGACACAAGAGAAAATGTCAAACATGGCTTGAAAGCATAGAAACTACAGAAGAATGATCATCAGCATATACAACAAACTAACCTTAATTAATTGGTTGGCACGATTCTTCAGCTCGTCCTTCTGCTCCGCCATTAGATCAGAGAAATGCTGATCCTTCTGGTTTTTCAGGCCAAGTAGCTTTTTGAAAGTGTACTTCAATGTGCTGTGTGGCCGACTCAAGCTCGGGAAACTATGAAACGCATCAACCAAGGATGGGTCATTCAAAATCACGAACCCAAAGTCATGTCCTGCTGCGATCAGCTCAAAAGACAGCTCTCCCAGCAGGACTACAGAGAATGATGGCTTTGAACATTTCAAAGAAGAAAGGCATCCTTCCAGATTCCACCGACTCCAGCCATCCGTTTGGTACTCCAGGCCTGAGAAGGAGGTATCTATCACTACCCTAGCTCCATATTCAGCACAGACGGAGAGCAGCTCTTGAATATCACTGTCACTGTACAGAAAACCAGTAGGGTTGATTGTGGGGCCAGAAATATACACCCATGGCCGAGATACGTTCTTAAGAGTGTCAGCTAGAACCTTTGGCTCAATCTTGAATCCTGAACTGAAAGTTGTAGGTATAGTCAAGGTGCTTGCATTCACAAACTTTGCTGCAGAGATGTAATGGCCATTGGTGCCCAAGGGGAAAAGCAAGGTGCCCTGTTCTTGCATGCAACATAGAACAAGCTTATTGAAGAGTGCAAGAGAGGCATTGCCATAGATAATTTCAGAACAACCATCTACCGATAAACCATAGCTATCTTTCACCAGCTGCTGGATGCTGGAATGGACATCGGTCTCGGAATCAGTGATGTTTTGCCTGACAAAACTTTCAAAGACAGAGGCATTCACTGCAGAAGGTACTGGCAGAAAGCTGCGATCTAAATCCATATGAATAACACTGGATTCATTTGAATCAGGAATGAAAAATTCAGCTGCCTTTAGGGTAGACATAGCTGGATCAGAAAATCCTATCATCTGCTGAGGTATCACTTCTGCTGGTTGCCTCTGAAAAGGAGCAAGGGATAAATACGATAACAAGTTAAGGAAACTAATAAGGCCACAAAATATCCTTGTTCTTCTGGATGCGTTATTACCCTTACTCACAATTATACAAAATCATCGAAAAACACTAAAGCATCCTACCATACAATAGTAGGTACTACCCAACTAGATGAAGATTTAAGAACTACCTGATTTATGCTAAGGGGAATGTTCATTAATCATTACAAAGAGTTAGTATGGATGGGTTATGGATGAGGCAGATTTGGACCTAAGCCCTGTTTACCTCCTGCTGTGGATGCCGGTCAGCAATTTGAAATGCCAGAAGCTCATGGAAAAGGCAACCATAATAGTGCTGGCTGATCAAAGAAGTGTGGCCTTCTAATAGCTCAATAGTTTGTGACAATGCTTTATATACAGCTGCATCTTCAGATATGGCAAAAGCAACTTCCAGATCAGAATAAACCTACAACCAGAATCAGAAAGCAATTACGAACGAAACTTACAATCTTAATTCATAGCAGTACAGTGCACCAATGGAATTCAATGCTGTGTTTAAGTTATAGGCACCTGGTTCTTTACTAAACCACACAGTATAGCTGCATGGGAAGGTAGGGTCTTTCCAGCAAGATATTTCAATACACCATTAGAGCTTGGCAGACTAGACAACTCTAGATGCTCTGAAATATCCAGGAATAACCGGGAACCAACATCTTTTGTTGCATTTAGTAAGTTTTCAAAAGCAGCACTAGTGATAGCCTCAAATTGAGCCATCCCGGTAACAACAACTTGAGGCTTCAGCTTCCTGATCAACTCAATCAGTAAATCTGACTGGCGTGGTGCCTCAATCACAGTAACTGTACCTTCAGCATGGTTACAATCTGCTCTACCCTGAAGTTTCCCCAAAAAAATGTGAGTGTTGGGGAACAGCCAGATCCATGATCATAAACAAAGATATAGAACAAAAGCAAGTTACCTCAATTGCTAAAGATGTTAACCATTGCTTGGGCAAGTGTCTGGTCAAATGTTCATCAACAATTGCGAGCGCCGGTGAGAACAATTGAAGAGCATTTTCTATTGCCACAGCACGAGAAGGGAACACAACAACATTCTAGTGACCAGGAGAAAAATTAGCATCATGTGAATCATAGGTCAGAAGCATAGGCATATAATCAGTAGAGTTCAAAGACAATCTCGACAAGTCTTACATCAGGAGTTAGAGGAATGTGGTGGTAGCTCTTCATAAATCCAGCAACAAGTTTCCGAAAGTTTAGACATCCAGCTGGTGGCTCACAGGGATTGGACTTATTCTCTTTCAAAAAACTAGCTAGGTATGCTAGGAAGGGAATTTTTTCATCAGCAACAGAGTCATCGTCAAAGGATAAATCAAGGGAACTGCTGACTTCATGAAATCCATCTTTAAGAAACTCAAATATTTTCTTCACCTGAAAAGTTCTATAGTTAGTACCATTTCCGTTGTCATATTACTGCTTTTAGAAATCAATACAGAACAGAAAGGAACCTGGTTGGGCTGGCGAAGTTGACAACTATACACAGACAAAGCATGTGAAATGCGGCCACCTGATTTCATATATGCCCAGGCAGTGCGAGCACAGATAGGCTGATCCCCAACAAGATCCATGAAGAACTCAAAGCGATGTCTGCTATTTTTCTCAATTTCAACTAAGGCTGAAATATCTGTGTCAGCAGCCTGCAAACAAGGCAATTGATTGGTAATGACGCTGAAAAAAAATACCGCTGCAATATAAAGTATCAAGAAATAGATGAAACTATAGGCCCTAGCAGACCAAAACCAGAACATATTGCTGGCACACATAACATATTTCTAGAATTCTAGTGCCTGACAGCCTTACTACCTGCATGATTTTGGTTTGCCAGAGCTTTGTAATGCGAAATCCTCGCCGTTCAAATAGACGTTGACAAACACCTTGTCCTGGTCGACCTCCCATGTTGAATACCATAATACCTGAAGGCTTTATGACAGCTATCCCTTCTTCAACTGCCCGAGCAATCAACCCAAGGCCAAATTGGTCCTCGACGAAACCCTGTATGCAGAAAGATATGAAGTGTTCATAAACATAAAATAGAGAAAAGGAAATAAGAATCCTAACAAATAGAAAGTCAGAATAGTCCTTGTAATAATTTAAGTAATATTGACATGAGTAAAATGATTTTGACTTTACTTTTTTTTAATTCTGAAACCCTATGTACAGCATTTTTTCCTATCATGTTTAAAAATAATGCTAACTGCAACCCTGATAGAAGATTCAATAAATCCAAAGTTCTATAAGTGCATGCACTTATTTAATTGGTGTTTCAACAACAATTGTTTAAACGGGCACACGAAGCTACATAAAAAAACAATGCATAAATAGATTCTGATCCTTAACTCCAGATCAAGAAAAAACTTGAAGACAAATCAATTTAATTAAATGGCATGGTTTATATTTCATGAATGCGACTGCATTTTGATTGAGTGAAGAATATATGTAAGGCACCCTTAAACTAACCTGAAGTGCACAGTAGTTACTCAATGAGTACAAAAATTCCTCACTTGAATTTTCAGTTATAATCTTTGACATTGCCTCTGGATTAGGGTTAAGAATCTGAAACAAAGATATGTAATTGAGTAAGCATTTTTTTTCCTTCTTTCATTTTATTTCACCAAACAAGGGGACAATTGCCTGCACCTGTGGTATGCATCCAACAATGCGATCAAGCTCTATCTTGTTGTCTCTACAGTAAGAAAGAAGATCAGATTCATAGAATTCAACTCTATCAAGCAATGTTTTCCCCTCCCCATCATAGATTGGGAGACCATCATCATCTAATGCATTCAAGTACAGGTTTATCCACGCAATCTTCACAGCTCTTGGGTTTATATCCAGACCATAGACCTTCAAAAAAATAAAAGAGAAATGGTTAGACTGGATTCCAACAACAATGGGTCATGTCAAGCTAAATGCAAACAAAATTTCAATTCACTGAGTGTGGTTCACTAAACAAGTTAGAACCTCATGTTACATATTGTAACATGAGCTAAATGTTTAAGATATGCCAGATTAGCTTATGCACCAATGAAGAATTAAGCGTAAGATAAAATGGCAACAGGAAAAAAGAAGCCAACCTTCAAAGGAGACCACTTTTCTGCAAGAGCAATGGATATCCAACCGTTGCCACATCCCAGCTCTGCTACAGTCTTATCCCTGAAAATGGAATCTGGATGCCGATTGAGGCCCTCGTAAAAAGTGAAGGACCAATCTTCAGGAATGAAGATGCTAGGTATCTCCATCATCGTCAGCTTCTTCCTTTGTTGGAAACCTAGAGGCAGTTTATAAATTTGTTATATCAAAAACCAGGCGCTGGATCCTTGATAGAATTCGTTCACTAGTTTACTGGAAGCTTTTGTCACTGGGCCAAAGCCAACAAGAGACAGCAGTTTATACTTTATATACCCAACAGACAAAAAGAGAACCCCTGTTTGGTCATGAACACAAGATAGTATAAGGGTCACATACGTTATGGTTGTTCCAAAGAAATGACTCCCTTCTCAAGCCAATGCAAACAAACCAGGGTAAAAGGCATGGTGCGAGTATGTCCTGTTTTTTCTATTAGGATGATAGCTAGACCTTGATAGGTAGTCCAGTCCGTGCTTGCAAAGCAAAAAAAATGTTAATGTGATAATAAGTAGGCCAGGATCCTGCTATTATCCCCGAAATTCAAGCTCATACAATGGGAATGCCTAGAGGCACTCAACTGGGCACAGGGAAAGTGTGAACTAGTAGAAATCAAACATTTCTAATTCAATGTGCTCAGAGTGAGACAATCCTCACAGCATGCTTTGCACGAGGAGGCACATGATTTTACAGTAGGAAACTCTGAAGCCAGGCTGATGTCATATCATAAACAATTTACAAAAAAAAAGTGGCAGACAGATGAAGCAAATCAGCCTTTTCTCCCTATAAAAGACAGACAGGGAGTATACATTACTCAACAACCAAGGCATAGTGTCCCCTGGATCACGCACATGGGAACCAAACTTCCCAGAAGTATACACATAAATCCTTGTAGCAATATGGAATGCTGACAACAGCATTACGCATTGGGCCACATGGTTGGTACCCGGCACAGTGCGGCTACCCCGATTCTAGAAGGGAGTGGAAAGTCAGAAGCAACAAGATCATTGTCGCACTGACTAGAGTACTATAAGACATAATCGCGATCTTTTTTTTTTCTTTGTTTCCTCATGAAAACACATCAGTGCCTGCTATGTCATACCACTCTCACCGTGACTACTAATTACCACGACAACTACAAGCTAGCTACTGGAACTACCGCTGGAAAATAGTATTTTTTGGACCAATCAACTATCACGAGATTTTACCATCAGACTACCGATGACAGGCTGTGAAATTGTACCATCACGAGATTTCACTGTGACTACCATCAGAGTACATGATAAGGTGACATTGGGGCCAGATTTGCTAAAAAGTAGATCGCGGAGTCCGGATTTTATCAAGATTTATCAACACGAGATAAACCCCCGAGACGAGACAAAGATCGGTGGCGCGAGGGATGTGGATGCACAAGAGGTAGCACCTTGTACGTGCGGGTCGAGGACGACGTCGTGGATGCGGAAGTGGAAGGTGCGGAAGCAATCCTCCCCCGCGGCGGGGTCCGCGGCGAATCGTCGGCGGACGGCGCCGAGCAGGCGTCGCGCGGCGGGGCGGGTGGCGGAGGCGTGGAGGCGCTCCAGCACGGCCTTGGCGGCGCCGTACGCGGCGTCGCCCGAGGTCCTGCAGTCCGCCAGGAAGGCATCGACGTCCTTGTCCTCGACCGCTGGCGCCGCCATTTGCCCTCGGCCTGGATTGGTTGGTGGGCTAGGTCTGGAACCCAGTCGAGGAGATGGATAGATGGTTCGGGTGGGGGTTGGAAGGATGGAGATGGAGAAGAAAATGGCGGGGAGGGTGCCTGCTCTAGTTTTATAGGCGGTGGCGGTGGCGGGCCGGGCCGACGAGGCGACGCCGCCGTGGACGACGGAGGGACACAGGGGTAAACACGTAACTTCTTCCAGATTCTGCTACCTTTGTTTAACTACCGCAGGGCCAACATGTCAGTAACAGTTCGTTAAACTTGACATGTGCTGACCTGCATTTTTCATGTCGGATGTACCGTCCGTTCGTTCCAAATTGCAGCTCGTCGGATGTGCCCTCTGTTCGTTCCAAATCGTAGCTTATTTTAAATTTTCTAAATTTATAGATATTATTATGCATCTAGACATGCACTACATCTAGGTGCATAATAATATCTATAAAACTTAAAAAGTTAAAACGATCTACAATTTGGAATGGAGTATAATTTTTGAATGGATGTAGACATTTCGTACAAAAAAATCTTCTTGCCCTTCTACACATTTTACACTTGAATAAGTTCTGGCCTAAGAAATAATACAAGTATACAACTGCACAGAAATCTTTTTCCCTTCTGCGAGGAATTGCACAAAGGTGTCTGTGTGTTTCTTTGTGATGAAACTCGTGACACAAAAGTTCAGATACTTGTGCTCCACAATGTAGAAAATAAGGGAAAACGAGGGCTGATACTCACAGCCTCACAGGGGCATACACGTGGGTTAGGTGAGTTGCCAAAGTCCCGACGAGGGGTAGCCATCTTTCTTTTTCACCGGGATCCGTATCTAGCTTTTTATTAGAAGAAATATTCCTCTTCTTCCTCCCATACTTCTTTTGAGTTCGCGTGGATCAAAGGGCAATAAATGAACAGGTGGCCAATCAATAAAAATCCAATCCCCCTTTTTTCTAGTGGTAATGCACCATTTTTCTGAGTAGAATTATTTGGTAAAATGGTAAATTCAAATATTGGTTTCTCTCTACGTGCACGTGTCTCGGCAATGTTCCACCTTTTATCCTCAAAGGACATGTGTCCGATCGTCATGTCAAGCTTTGTCAAAATCGTGATCCTGAATCGGATTGGAACTCCAATAGTAAAGTAGCAAATTGTAGGATCAGAACTACATTCTACTTAGAGCAAATTACATTGGTGTTGTCTAATAGCCGGTCTCATGCGTTGACACGTAATCTCAAGATGACTTAACAAACAACAAGTACAATGTGTTATCTTTTTAAGTTGTCTCGTAGTAATTCTATTTCCTTAATTTGTGTATAGAAAAAAAATATTATGAGTTGCATGCAACCACAACTCGTACAATGGTGCAGTAGTCGTCTCATAATCCTAAAATCTAGCCTATGAGACGGTTGTTTCGTGAAATAACGACCTCTTTCTCTCCCCTCTGTCATCCACATCAACAAAAATCATACGTAGCATTGCATGAGACGACCTACAAGACTGCTGAGATATAGCAATGTACTTGCTCTTAGTAGAATCGTAGAATCAATACGATAAACAAATATCGTAAAGTCGTAAAATCGGATGATAGAATCGAGATTTTGACAACTGTAGTCGTATCTTTGGGTTCGACTTAGCATGTGTTTGGTTTTAGGATGATGTGGGTTGGGTTGGAGCCGACCCACTTTTATGGGTTGGAGCCGACCTATCCCGTGTTTGGATGAGTGGGTTGGAGCCGACCCAGTCTTTTGTTTGGTTGGAGAGATTGAGAGGGTTGGTGGATGTCTTTTTAACACCGTTAGTTGTGGACCCCACCTGTCAGCTACGGGGCCCACCTGTCAGCCTCTCTTTTTTTCCTTATCTTCTTCCTCCTCCCTCACGGTCCACTCCTGCTCATCCTCCTGGCGCGCTCCTCCTGCCTGGCCGCCGGCCCCTGCTCTCCCCGCCGCCGGCCGCCGGCCTGCGCCCCACGGCCGACCGCCAGCGCTCCCCGCCGCTGGCCGGAGCCCCGCGCCGGCCCGAGCCTCGCGGCCGGCCACCAGCGCCCCCTGCCGCCGGCTCGAGCCCCGCGCCGCCGGCTCACGCCCCCCACCGCCGGCTGGAG
>NC_028452.1:4508064-4512317 GCF_000263155.2 Setaria italica | reverse complement strand
TGACAGGATCAGGACGCACTAGCGAAGATTACCAGCTAGTCAAGGCATAGCTAAGTCCGTATCCAAGTAGCTATAGGGTTTGTCAAGTCATTCTATCCCAAGGTGGACCTTTCTCCAATGGCAGAGGGTGTTGCTGCGGATTGCTCGGATGAAAACATGGGTCGAAGTGGGTCGGGTGACCCACTTCGACCCCAGAACCAAACACACGGTTAAGTATTGATCTTGATGGATCCTATTCAGGTGCGGAGCTTCCAATATATGCTTTTAATCAGCCTTGTGTGGCAAAAGCAACGGTAACCTAATAGAACTAAATGGAGGACCAGTTACAGTTAGTATGTTGTTTGTAGGGACGAGGTTGCGTTGAAGGCCCTGTCCCAACCGGTGATTCACAACTGAAAGCCACTTTGCGATCGAGGTTCATTCATATCTTGCTTGGTTGTCTGGGTTTCCTTTCACTACAAGGTTCAGCACTTTTCCTGCTGAGAGTTTGCGTTGAGTGGCTGAGGGGGATTATATTGATTTGCTTATTATATTTCTGTACTAGTAGTCGAGAACGTGTGGGTTTTATGGAACTAATCTCCGAGAGTACAGATGATTTCCAGAGAACGAATCACCGACTGACATTTGCGGACCAAAGAGGATACAACAACAGGTCACCGTCGGCCACTCAACACAAACTCTCGGCAGAAGTGCTGAATCTTGTAGTGTTTCCTCTAACAGCAACAGCATCGACGGTGACAAGGAGAAGCACGGATTGGCCATTGGTTAGTTGTGGATTGGATTTAATTGTATATTTTTTTTTTTGGTTTTCTTTCGAGTAGGGAGTAAAACCTTTTGCGTAAACTGTTCATCGATCAACCTGTCGTGATCAAAGAAAATTAAGCGTCGTAACGTACAGACGCCGAAGCAGAGCAAAAGAACGAAAACGTAAATGCAATATGCCAAGTCAAGAGAAACACTAGAAATTGGTGATTCTAATGATGAGCCATGAGCTGTGCAGTAGTTGAAGTAGAATCGAGCCGGTAGTTAACTTTGACAGATCCGAACGACCGGTGAAAGGTTCGTAGGTGTGATACATGTGTTGTGCATAGAACAATTATAGATGCAGCTATATGTAGATCGACCGACTGTCTCTGTCGTCGTAGACAGCATTCTTTCTTTCCCTCTAGCTCGCTTGCTAGTAGTGTTTCTTGCTGATTTTGATTGATTGTTTTTATGCATGCAGGGAAACGGTACTTGAGTTGTGTGTTAAATTCATTAACTAAAGCAACTAGTAATAAACTTCCGATGTATCCTACTGGTGCCATGCAAGATTTGTTTACTTTTGATGACATTGACATTTGACAGCGTAGTTTGTGTCTGTCCTCTTCATAAAGAAATACAATTAAGCAGCTTTAAATTACTAGCTTATATGCACGGAAAAATGGAACGTGTGCGTGTGCTCATCGTCCTTTCAGTCTCTGTAGACCTTGCAGTTGACTCTGGCTCCTGGCTCAAAAAAGCTTGAGGATATTCGGCAGATCTTACAGAGTGTGATTTCAGATCTAACCAAACCACGATTTATAACGTTAAAGTGATTCTTACGAGCTGTGTCGTCATCCATCGATCTCCTTTTAAAAATTATTATATTCTAGAAAAATCATTAGCTAGCTCTCCTTTTGAGTACCAAGTTGCAAATGGTCGGTCGGCAGAGCGCGCGCTGATTGGCTCACGACAATGATAGATGGCCGTGCACTGGCAGCTAGTGAATGAATGATCGGTGGATGAGATGGGCATGGATCGATACCTGGAGACGACGACGCGGAGAGGAAGGGGTTGCCGTGCAGGAACAGCTCCTGGATGCGGAAGCCGAACCGCCGGAAGAAGCCTCCGCTGTCGTCGTCGTCCGACGACGACTGCTGCCGGCGGCGGAGCTCGGCGAGGAAGACGCGCGCCTGGCGCCTGGTGGCGGGGTCGTGGAGGCGCGCGAGCAGGGCCCTGAGCTCGCCGTAGGCGGCGTCGCCGGAGGGCGCGCACCGCTCCAGGAAGGCCTCCACGGCGGCCTTGACGGCGCCGGCGTCCTCCTCCAAGCCCACGCTGCCCATGATGTGGTCAGAGAGGGATGATCGTGGTAAGGTACGGTGCCTGCGTTGCGTTGGAGAGGCAGCCTGCGCTCGGCTTGGGCCTTGGGCTGCTGCCTCGATTTATATGGCTTGGCATCCACGCCACCCATGGCGACTTGTATTATGTAAAATATATACATGGACATGCTTTTTCTAATTTTCTGTCACTGTTTAGCCCTCTATTTTCATCCATCAGTTGATGATGTAGATATCTCCGGTTATATATACACTCTCGCTATAGAAAATGTAACGAACTTTTTTTATACAAGCGACCGGTGACCATAACCAAGAGCCATCTTATCTTCTTCCATGGTACAAAACCTTATATATCTCATTGGAATTCTCTTAAACTTTGACAATGCTTCCTGCCTTTGTCTATGTAGAGATTCCTACTTGTTTGCAGGTAGCTTACACATATACTACCTCCGTATCCAAATATTTATCGCTGTTGATTTTTTATCACGATGTTTGATCATTCGTCTTATTCAAAAAATTACGTAAGTATCATTTATTTTGATTGTTGCTTACTTTACAATTATAGGTATTTTAAGTACAATTTATCTTTTTGTACATTTGTAATTAATTTTTGATAAGACGAATGGTCAAACATTGAAAGAAAAAAGTCAACAGCGACAAATATTTTGATTCGAAGGGAGTATTTCTTTGTCGCCAAGGGTGCCGATGCATTCATTACACATAATCCCTCCACCATTTCATAGTATTTATTTGGTTTGTATACCTAGATGACGTAATACTTTATATTATAATAGAATTTAAGTATGTCAAATCTACATTCATTTGATAGATCAAGAATGAACTATTTTCATAGAAATATTATACATATATAGTGCCCATGAAACGCAGTATAATTGGGGTGTGTGTATACACGTACTTTTGTTATACCAGCATGCATGCAAATAGGGCCGCGGCCAGCCGATATATCATTTGAATTTTGAGCATCTCCTCACATGTACGCACGTGATTGTTAGTTTCCCTCCACCGGAGTACTAGACTATAATACGCGTGCCTCTCATAGCAATACAAGCCAAAACATTACTGGCCGGGACACTTGTCGCAACCTGGTCCAGCTAATTCGCAGGCCTGCGTGTCTCTTTAATTATTTAACTACCGGCACATCAATTTTGTGTAAAACATGCTAAATGTGCCGACACGTACCTTTTCTTCTTCAATAATGTCCACTCCAATAATATTCCTTAGCGTGCGCGCATTGTATCCAAGCTAATATATTGTTGCTACAGTATTTCTCCCCTTTTACGAGACCAGGGTATGTTTGGATGGACTAACACTAAAGTTCAGCCTGACTAAGGTTTAGACGTCTAAACTTTAGTTGGCTAAAATTAGTCCAGTCATGTTTGGAGCCGGTGCTAATTTTTAGCTTATTTATTGATAGAAGTCCATATAGTGGGAGGATATTTTTGTCTTTTACTATTCTTGTTGGAGGACTAATGAAGTAAACTTTATTAGTTGAGAGGTTGCCTAATTTTTGCCCATCTTTAACCTCCCTTGTTTGGATCATCGGGGGTTAATTTTTAGCTAACTAAAATTTAGCCCTAGATCCAAATAGGGTCCAGTGTTCATTCGTGATAATTAATTAATGTTTTTTCTGCAAGCATCTTCTACTCATATAATCCTATTTTAGCATGTTCCAGGTTCATTAATTTGTCTGTATATTAACAAAGAAAAACTAAGCTTAGGAAGTCGTGCGGTTCAATGAATCTACACTCTCATTGTAGGTTATTTTGGATTTTTCGGTCAAAACGATCTACAGTTTATTTGAAATGGGGAGTAGTTAATAACTTAATATGTGTATATACCCTACCCAGGCGAATTGGACTTGTAAAAATTCTTGTGGAAAGTTTGATGTGATGTGCCGACATGGATGGGAAAGGCACGATGCACGAACGTTCTGTGGTCGTGGGCAATAAATCCATGGAAAGCAAAAGAAGGGCAAGACTTCCCGATGCAAGGTTTCTTGTGTTATTAAAACTGGCGTGTCATTTTTTTAATGAAATAAAACTATCATGTACAATTTCATAAATAATATGCAGCAATTTATTTTTACATAGATTTATGATCAATTGTGTCATGATGAAACTATAATATCCTCAATGCAAGTTTCATTAGGTTTCA
>NC_028452.1:4506320-4507964 GCF_000263155.2 Setaria italica | reverse complement strand
TGATACCAATAGATACCATTAGTTTCTTCACTAAATATATTTTCATAGTATATCTATTCGGTGTCATAAACTTTTGTGATCTTCTCTATAATTTTGGTCAAACTTGAGATGCTTTGACTCTCCAAGAAAGTTGGAATGACTTATAATTTGGAACGGAGGGAGTAGGTTTTATGGGGATCAAACTCCCCTCTTCTCTCTCCTCATAATTAGGTTGCCAAATCAGAAAAAATTATTGATGTGGCATAGAATTTAATGCTCATAAAATCTCTCATGAAACTCCACTAAGATTGACCTAACTGGAGCCTGGCTCGCTCCCAAAAGACTTAGGATATAACCATGGTGGAGTTATGTATGCAATAATGCAACTCCATTCACACCAAGCTAGATTCAAACTTCTCGAACTTTGACTTACATATATACGCTGAGTTGTTTTCAGCAATTTTATTTAATTTATGGGTGTATGATTGTGGGTGCATGTAACTGTATGTAACACTCTCTCTCTAACTAGATCTCCCCGCTTTATTTCATTGATACATCACAGTTTGGGCGTATTTGAAGCGCGCCCGCTAGAATTCATTCTAAGAACGCAAGGACTATCCTCGCGCATTATATGTCTATTTGATGCGAGCACTACACTGGTTGAACTCTCTCTCTCTCGCTCTCTCCTTGTTTAAAAAGGAGCTGTACGTAATTCTTGTAATTATAAAAAACAGAGAGAGGCTGTCTTCGCAAGTCGGCAGGTCGGCTGATGGTCGTTTTCTGGAATCTCTAAGAGTCAGATCCGTAAATCGTCATGTCTCTGTATAATTTGGGAGCACTCCACTCCACAAATTGCTCCACTCCACCAACTCCGAAAATTTCGCAGCCAAACGCGTCTAGCTCCAGCAACTCCGGCTCCAGGAAAAAGGTGGAGCAGGGGGGTAGATCCACGTTTTTCATGGAGTACCTCAAGAGGTGCTCCAAAAACCTCCTTTTCAGACCTCCTCATGAAGTTGGGATTATTTACCCACCATTGCCACTGGTTACACAGGTTACCGGTTCGGTTCTTATTTTTCTATCTCCTCCGTCATCTTCATTTCCTCTCCCATGGGCGCAGGCCGGCGGGGGCGTCCGGCCGGGGGCGAGCTCCGCGGCGGCGCAGCCGGGCCCGGCCGGGGGCGATCTCCCCCGCGGCAGCGGCGCGGCCGGGGCGGAGGCCAGCCGGGGGCGAGCTCCCCCGCGGCGGCGCGCGGCCGGCCGGGGGCGAGTTCCTTGCCAGGTGCCCACCGTCGTGGCGTCCGTGGAAAGAAGAGAAGAGGAGAGGAGAGAGAGGAATAAGAGAGGAGAAAATAGAAGAGTATGACATGTGGATCCGTTTACAAAAGGTAAAATAGAACATTCACAACAAGTGCTCGTATTTTTGGAGCTGAAGCACTGCCATTAGCCAAACACGTGCAACAACTCTATATTTTTTTGGAGTTGGTGGAGTGGAGCTAGGAAAGTGTGGAGCTGGTGGAGTGGAGCTGGTTTTACTGAAGTGGAGTGCTCCCAAATAGGCCCTTCCGGGGCGCTCGAGGGAGAGTTGACTCTAACGGATGACCCGGTGGTTGTAGCTAGTCTCTCTTCCACATTATAAGTTATTTTAAATTTTTTAGAGAGTTAAAA
>NC_028452.1:4499026-4506139 GCF_000263155.2 Setaria italica | reverse complement strand
ACGGGTAACGGTGAATTTTCTTTGGTCTCTCATCTCGATCTGTTAGCGATCGACATGCACGTGATGAATGTGCATACAGAGAGCACCGATGGGTGCAGGTGCAGCTAAATTAATAATCACAATAAATTAATAAATCAAAATAAATTAATAATCACAATAAATTAAGGCCACAACCACAATAAATTAATAATCGTGTTGCCCTCTGGCTTTCTGCTGGGTTTTACGACCCAATGCGAGTAAGAGCAATTGAGCAGAGTAATGTAATAATGGACGATCATGGTTAATACATCTGTCTTTGGAACGACATCTCCTACAAAAGTAGCTAGTGGTCAGCTAAAACTCTCGAAAAATGAATGATAGGAGCACAGTGCTATCCACGACGACGATCCACCTGCCACACACCCACACACACTGGATTTCTACGGTTTCCATCACGTGCTGAGAGCTCGTGGAATCTCACCAAACATGATAGCTGGGACATCGTGCTCGGGCTTTAGGGAGACAGGGTCGCCGTACGTCTTGAAAAAAATACATGCGCGGCTACCCTAAAATGCATATGCGCGCACGTGTTTGTTTCTCCTCCAGTCGTCCTCTGCTTAAGCCAAACACTCTGTAGTTGTAACAACTAACAACAACTTGCAGCGGCGCTAGACAAACATCATATTCAGATCATCATGTATGTATATGTGTGCCCCGCCCGCGCTTATTCTACCACTAAACTAAATTCATTTTGGCAGAAACTTATTAAACGTGCTAAATAATGATGTGCCTGCCTGCCTGCCTGCCTGCCTGGCTACAAGCACACGCCTTCTCTTCAACTTCCAATGCTCCCCACCCAGAGTGTGTGCGGATACCTACATTTTTTTTTGTATATTCTTAAAACATTTTTTGGGACTGGATCTGGACGGCTATGCAGTTTTTCAAGACCAATGGACGGCTACAACATGCTGCTACAGTTGCTTGTGCTAGTTAATGTTTCTTCTGCAGGAATCTTGTACATGTGAATGTGATCCAGGTAAATTTATACTCCCTCCATCCCAAATTATAAGTCGTTTTGACTTTTTTTACATCCACTTTGCTCTGCATCTAGACATATATTTATATCTATATACATAGCAAAGTGAATGTATCAAAAAAAGTCAAAGCGACTTATAATTTGGAATGGAGGGAGTATGTATATATTGACGAGAAAAGGACTTGCTGTTCAATGAATCCAAATTTAAGATCGTTTGCACCTCCGACCACAAGACGCACCAAGCTCATCTATCAATGACGATGGCTGCACACGACGCACGGATCGTTTGCTCCTCTCTCGCATCACCTTGCTGTTCACTTGTTCGTCCATGGATCGGCTCCACGGCAACTGCTCTGCTCTCCCTCAACCTAAAGCAACTGATCGAGCTGGGCAGCAGGCATTCACCTTTCACCATACATATCATAGCGTTTTGCTGATCAGTGCTGAGCAACAACAGCTCAAGACCATTGTTTGTCGAAATGGTTGTCAGAACCCAAATTAGCCCATACTTTATACCATTAAAATGTTTAAAATGGTCTAGTATAGATAATAAATTAGCCCTACTTTATATTGTTGTGGAGAATAATCAGCTCGTCGAGCGGCAGAGAGAGAGAGGGAGGGAGGGAGGGAGAGGAGGCCCGGGCCTGTACGCTGTAGGCCGGCGAGCGCGGCAGCTACGTCGGCAATGGCCGCGGCGGCGTCGCACTCGTACAGGAACTCCGTCTCCTCGTTCGCGTCCGCCGACGGCGAGGAGGCTGCGGGCGCCGCCGGCTTCACGTGCAGCAGAGCACCACCATCTACCTCGAGCGCGTACCGCCGCGAAAGTTCTAGAAGCTTCGGCGCTCGGGAGACGGCACGGAACGCCCGCGCGGTGCGGTGGGTCCAGGAAGGGGAAAAGGTCAAAAGGTCCTCCCTGGCAATTACCCGGGACGCTAATATGGTCCGTACAAGTGCGATCCGACGGCTAAGAACCACCCAGGGGTGGACGGTATTTCATTTACCGTCCACCCCGGGGTCGCTATCCCACCGTAGTGCCGCCGCGTTCCGCGCGCTTCAAGCTTGGAACCGTCTCGTTCGCCATGTTGAACCGTCTCGTTCGCCCTGTCGGACACCCCCGGCGGCAAGTGGTGTCGTCGTAATGGCCGGCCGATCTCATCTCCGACCGGGCGGGATCGGAGGGATCGCTGTGCGGTGTCGGTGCGTCGTCGGAGACCGTGCGGCCGCCGCGTGAGGGGCAGCGCGCGTCGGCTCCGGCGGAGGAGGCGGCGGCCATGGCGCGGCGTGCGTGTGGGATGCTCTCATCGAGCTCGTTCACAGCCGACGGAGGTCGTGCCAGCCGTCCCGTCCTGTAGTTGCAGAGATTGGAGAGCCTCTCATGCTGTCCGCCGTCGCCGACGGCTGGAACCTGTTCTGGGACGCCGGGAAGGAAAAGTTGCAACGCCCCCGTTTCTACCGCTGCAGACACTGATGCATTCTAATGTTCCTGAAGAGGACGGCATGCTTCGGCCAATGCATTCGTCGCCTGAACTGCACTTCTGCTGGAAGAAAGAGCTGGTCAGCTGTTTCTGCTGTTGTAAAAGGCATGAAACAACCTCGACTGCAAGACCTGAATGTCCAGGAAATGGATGAGACAGTTTTCTCGGATTAGTCCCCAACACATCCGGGATCAGTAGTACTAGTAAACTAGTAATCTCTTCCACCGCTAACTAAGGTGGTGTTTAGCTCGAGCTTTGCAACAACGTAAACATGGAATCAACCATGGTAACAGAATCAGTGGCTGCTCTGGCCTGGCGTCGACGGTGCCATCCCTGCTTCCTGCCAGTTCCAGGAACTCCTCGTCTTGGATTAGTTCTTGCTTAGCCCAAGTAGAAAATGGGCCCGGAAGCCCAGCCATTGTCTGACTAGGCCAAATCCCTATCTCTACCCCTATCTTAATTCTACCCCTACCTTAATCGATATTAAAGTACAGAACAAATCCTTCACGAGTTCTACCCTTTAATTCTTTGGTTTTTGTTCGACCGTATGTTGTTGTGTTCCTCTTTTTTCGACCGTCGTCTCTGTCCGAGTTCATCATGGTTCCGCTCGACAACTCTCTGTCTCAGCTCCTACGTGCTACTGCCATCCTTGATCCTCCATCTGACCAAGCCGGCAAAGGTCGGCGTTGCCTGACGCCTATAGCCCTGCGGCTCCAACCGAGCACCTCTACTCTACCATGACAAGGATGCCGAGCCGCCCAGCTGCACCGCTCGCCTCCTCCCCTGTCGTTATTTCTCTCCACGAAAGCATGGCTCCATCGATCTCTTTCTCTAAGCAGCAATCAATCAAGGTTAGACCCTGGCAAGCTTCTCCTCCACCAACTCCCTCTTCCCAGTCACTTCATCTTTCCTCTACACTACGCCATGTCTTCACGAGCTTCAGAACAACAACAATAATGATCATTCTTGGTCGGCTTTCCTCCACACTTTAATAATCATCGTCCGAAACCACCAAAATGAAATCCACATAATCTCCTCTCTCTCCCGGTACTCTCGTATATGAAATTGGTGGCTGGAATCTTTGTCCCGGCGAGGCTCCAACAAGGAACCACCGCAATGCACGCACGACAGCGGTGGTGGCGTGAGGAACCACCGCAACGCCCTGCCGGTGAGGTCAAGTTACCGGTCTTGTTTATTTTCTCTTTGGATTGGGTCTGTATATGCAACTAATTTGGGCTTTAGGGTTTAACAACCCAAATAACAAATAGACCACGTTTGTTCCCTCATGCTATCTAGCAAGGCATGTCATTCATACACACACACACACACACACACACACACACACATATATATATATATATATATTATATTTCGTTTATGCTAATCACATGAATTTTAGATCAATATCTTTTTTTACATCGGAACGAATTCTCCCGTTGCAACGCACGGACATAATTGCTAGTTAACTACAAAGTGAGAATCATTTTCTCTTGCAGAAGTTCCAGCCATTTTTTTTTCTGGAGAGTAAAGTGTGCCAACACCAAAAGGACCCAGGCATTGCATCATAGAGCAATCACAGAAAATCGCCTTCTTTGTTTCTTTATTCTTCCCTCTGCTAGTTCAAACTTCAAATTCCAAACACACACCTTTAGCATCAGCATCAAACTCAGTTTACTTTGCCATTCATGTTAGACAGTCCAAATGTGTTGTAAAATTACGGATCAAACTTGGTTTATTTTGCACCTCCTGCCACTAGGAAAGATGACGTATATAGCATGCGTACAGAACCACTCGAGCAGAGTACAAGGTGGTCGACGAGACGGTGACCATGGACGAGCAGAGCACAACTGACAACACGACGACGAACGATCAGGCGGCCTGGACGTCGCCGGCGAGGAACGGGTAGTCGGTGTATCCGACGACGGGGTCGGAGGTGTAGAAGGTGGTGCGGTCGTACTTGTTGAGCGGCGCGTCGGGGAGCTCGAACCTCCTGGGCAGGTCCGGGTTCGCCAGGAACAGCCGCCCGAAGGAGACGAGGTCCGTGTACCCCTCGCCGACCACCTTGTTCCCCTCCTCCCTGTCGTACCCGCCGGCGGCGATGAAGGTGCCCCTGAACGCCTCCCTGTACGGCCGAAGCCGGTGCGGGATGCGGCGGCGCCCATCCACCAGCGCCATCCGCGGCTCGATCATGTGGCAGTAGAGCACGCCGGCGGCGCTCAGCTCGCGGACGAGGTGCGCCGCCAGGGCCTCCGGGTCGGAGTCGTGGCAGCCCATGTAGTCCGTGAACGGCGAGAGGCGGACGCCCACGCGGCCCGCGCCGACCTCGCCGGCGACGGCGCGGACCACCTCGAGCGCGAAGCGGCAGCGGTTCTCCAGGGACCCGCCGTACTCGTCGTCCCGGTCGTTGGCGGCGTCCTTGAGGAACTGCTCGATGATGTAGCCGTTGGCGCCGTGGATCTCGACGCCGTCGAACCCGGCGTCGATCGCGTTGCGCGCGGCTCTGCGGAAGTCGTCGACGACGGCAGGGATCTCGTGCGTCTCCAGCCGCCGCGGCGGGGAGAACTCCTCCATATGGCCGTCGAAGCTCATCTGCGGGGGCACCGCGCGGTCGGTGCTGGAGATCGGGGCGGCGCCGCCGGGCTGGAAGGCGGTGGTGGAGACGCGGCCGACGTGCCAGAGCTGGCAGAAGAAGACGGCGCCCCTGGCGTGGACGGCGTCCACGATGGGCCGCCACGCGGCCACCTGCTCCGCCGTCCAGACCCCCGGGGTGTCGGCGTAGCCCTGCGCCGTGTCGGAGACGCCCGTGGCCTCGGTGATCATGAGGCCGCCGCTGGTGGCGCGCTGCGAGTAGTAGACGGCGGCGTGCGGCTGCGGCACGTTGCCGTAGGAGCGCTGCCTCGTCAGCGGCGCAAGCACCACCCGGTGCGACAGCTCGAACTGGCCCATCTTGTACGGCGTCAGCAGAGGAACGGCCTCCATCTCTCTCAACTCCGGTCGATCGCTCCTTGCTCTTGTTCTAAAGATCTGACAATGGCAGCTTGCAGTGCAGTGAGCTGCGCAGAAACTTGCAGCGTCCATTTATATAGCATCCAGGAAAGTTGGTAGTAGCTGAATACTGCAACTAGTTTATTCTCAGGATAGCCGGGCCGCTAGCATATTGTATGATTATTGTGCGGAGAGATATGCAGCCAGCAGTTACATCAGCTTTAGATAATGGAAGCTGTTCCAACCTATATATGAGTCTCTTAAGTTTATTGTAATACTAAAACAATTTTCTAATACTAATTACTAAATCGTAGCAACTCATTCTTCACGGAGAAATCCATAGCCGCTACCTCCAACGCTGGCTATGCTATGCTTTATGTCCTGCTCCTCCTTTGGCAGCAATCTTCATTCTTCAGAGTATTGAACCAATAGATGCCCTGAACAACATGAACAACATGCTTCAGCTTCAGCTTATAAGCCGGCTGAAAAGCTGAAACGGCTGATTTGTTGTGAAAGTAAAACACTGTTTGGTGGCTGATAAGCCGGTTGAATAAGCTCAAGCGAACAGGCGGGTTATCCTTCATGTGGCAGATCTTCCGATTGGCAGGGCAGATCTTCCGATTGGCTTCTGGTTAGCCGCCAATATAATGCGGCCCCTAGATGGTCTATCATGGTATAACTCGGTACCCTTTGATATTGAAGTTGGTCACACAGATGTCATTGTAATCTCTTTCTCCACTTTTCTGAAAATGTTAAGTGGTGCTAGTAATTATTAAGGCAAATATTATTTGTGAACCATCCTGCATTTGAAAGTTTTGCCACTTTAGGAATAATTCACTTCTGACTTTCCATGAGGCCTGATCTAGAAATGGGAATGCGCTGATTTTGCTTCGCACTTTTTTGACCTTATTGTAAGCAGGGATTGCGAAACCACACCTCCGATTTAATAACAATTTATTTAAAAAGGCTACTATATGCATCGTCTTGTGATCTTGCCAGAAAATATGGAGAATCTTCCTCGAAAAAAAAAGAAAATATGGAAAATCCTGAATAATGCTCCAATCTTCTTTGCAGCCCCCCTCGTTGTATTTCGAAAGAAGGGCAACAGGAGATTGGAAGCGAAAAAGCGGCGGCAGTCGGCAGGAGGAAGGAAGAAGGCAGCAGCTCCCATGGGCCATGCCCGGCGGCTATGGGCAAGGTCGTGAGTCAAAGTGTCAAACCAACCAACAACAACTAACGCATAGTCTCATGTCATCTCACGACGGATGAGATATTTTTGGGACACTAGCTTCTTGCCGGTACTTCCTCCATCCTAATAGTTTAGTTATTTTTTGACTTTTCTAAATTAGACATGCACTATATTTAGATTAAAAAATCAAAATGATCACGGAGGGAGGGAGTAGCTCGGTAGCTGCTTACTGCCACTGAAGTAGAACACGGTGCAGCGTATACACCGGAGATGATGCATGTATATATATGTATAAACAATTGAGACGCTGACGTCACCCCTGACCGATGCAACTCGAAACAACCGACGCTTCCTCCTCCGTCGGGTGGCCACCTTTGACCCCATCACATCTTTCTTCTGTTCCTTATTATGCAGCAATAATCTGTACCATGGCATCGCATCGCGCACAC
>NC_028452.1:4163617-4181636 GCF_000263155.2 Setaria italica | reverse complement strand
GGGGGGGGGGGGGGGCAAGTACTGTACTTTATGAACAGAAAACGGTTCCATATCGATCTAGGTTTTGGTAGGGCTTTCTCTCTTTTCTTTTCTTTTTGTGTTTTTTTTCCTTTTGTGCAGTGAATGCTACAGTACAAGAAAACAATGTGCGTGCACCGGAAAATCCCGTAAGTGGATTACTGAATTTTAGATAAACTGAAAAGTGTTACCCATCACGGCGTAGTCAGTGACAATTTCGCAAATCTGTAAAGCCCTTAAACAAACACTCAATTTGTCTGGTGCTCCCATTTGCTCCTTTCCATCAGTTCCAATGTTCAGTTATGCATGCGTGGGATATGCTTGTCTTTTGACATTTCATCGGTAAAATAGCCGCTGACCTAAGTTTGCAGATGCAACAGTTGCCTAAGGAAATAAATTTCCATCCCATTCCTCGCGATTTATCATTTACTTCATTCCCATATTTTCCATGTCCGAAATAAATGGTAGACAATGCCAGTTTTTAAGCACTGGTAGATGGTTAGTGGACAGTCCATGTAAAATCGATGTCCTTATGGATTTTAAATATAAATGTTCTTGTTTAGTGTGAACTGTTTGGTTTGGATAAAAGCAGAGGAAACTTTTTCTAAAAAGATGTTCTTGGCGTAGCGATTGGACTTTGTAACCACACTCCTTTCTCCTCGGTGTTAGCTTAACCCAAAGAAAAGCAAGCTCTAAGATGCCAATTGTTAGTGACCGGTAATTTACATGCTAGTTGATTTGTATGCTATTGTCACTTCATGTCATCACTGTCCCGCTGTAATATTTTATCCAACTTGTTTTATGGTAAGCTAAATGTTGCAAAAGATAACTCTGCATTCTCAAGATGAGCTGTACAGACGGTGGCATTAAAAGGAGTTGCACTGTTGTGCCATCCTTAATCCTATTTGAGCTCATGTAGTCATATGGTTGGGAAATATGAGCCTCGTCGAAATACGTCTTCTAGTAACCTAAGGAGTCTGTACTGTGTTGACATTTCCTAGTGGCTTACTGCTTGAAAGTTATATTGATCATTCCTGTCTCCCTGTTATATCCTTTATCTTCTTTTTCAGGACCATCACTGTCATTCAGTTACAAATACTGCAAACTGAGTGCGCACTGATTGGCAGTCTCAAGCCCTATGAGCCAACAAGGAAATCTAGGGAGTTCACCACTAGATCAGTGAGATATGCTCTTAGGCCTGACTGTGAACCTTACTTTGGAGGCCAACACATTCATCAGTCTTGTATTGCCTCTGAGGCTGAGATAAGTGCTAATGGCTTGTTATATCATGGGGCTTGTGGTCGTGACACCCAAGACAAGGGCACCTTGCTGACGGTAGGAGGTATTCGTAAGGCGACACCTAGCGTGGGGACTGAGGCCAATGCACAGGACGTGTACCAGGACCTCATGGCTGCTAGTAGTGCTCATAACTTGTCCAAAAGGCCATCCTGGGAAATCTCTGTTGACAGTCCTCCGGAAAAGAAAAGTGGCAGCTTGGAGGACTACATTAGAGATCTTGCTGAAACTGTGGCAATGAGGAGCCTGAAACGTGGCGACCGTGAACAGGAGGAACTGGACCGTGCAATGCAGCTTATAGAAGAAGATGGTCTACAGGAGGGGTCTGAGCTGTACTGCCAGGCACTTTATTTATGTAGGAACGCAATGTATCGGAGGGCCTTCACGAAGATAAAAACGAAAGAGGGTCGACTGAATTGGATCCAATTCAACTGGGACAGGAGAACAAGTAGAGTGATTGTGGTATGACTTTGTTTTATTCTAGTGATGTGTACTGATGGGTTGAAACGATAATGTTTCCTTATGGGTTGATGGGTTGAAACGATAATGTTTCCTTATGGGTTGAAACGATAATGTTTTCTTATGTAACGTGTCCTGTGCCATGAATATTGTGTTGTAGTGCAAGTATGGCACATTGTGTTGTAGTGCAAGTTAAAATTTTTTCAAGTTCAATGTCGCCCATGATCAGTAGTTCATGACCACTTTTTTAAACTTGTCACAGCGCTTGTCTTAATAGTGATCTGGAATTTTGATGTCTGTTGTCTACCTCCTTGTCTACCTCCTTTGACAAGAAGGTAATAGTGATCTGGAAGATCTGGAATTTTGATGTCTGTTGTCTACGTCTTTTGACAAGAAGGTGGTTAGCCCATTGGAGGCCCTCAGCAGGTGAACTAGGAGGAGGTCCTTTGACAAGAAGGTAATAGTGATCTGGAATTTTGATGTCTGTTGTCTACGTCTTTTGACAAGAAGGTGGTTAGCCCATTGGAGGCCCTCAGTAGGTGAACTAGGAGGAGGTCTACGTCCTTTGACAGGAAGGTGGTTAGCCCATTGGAGGCCCTCAGCGGGTGAACTAGGAGGAGGATTGGTTTTATTCTGGTGAACCTGAAGTAAGGTGGGATGGTGAACCTGAAGTAGGGTGGGGAGGCCATTGGAGGCCCTCAGCAGATGTCCGAGGAGGAGGATTGGTTACTTGACTGGTGAACCTGACAGAAAGGGAGGGTGCTTGACAAGTTTGAAACAAATGCATCTGTAAAATGTGGTGCAACTAGACATGTGTAGGTTGTGTTGGTTGATGCCCCTCCGCTTGTGCATGCACAGGTTCATTCAAGTATGAGTAGTGCTGAGGAACCAAACAGTGACACCGGCAGTGATTTCAGCTCTATCGTGTACGAGCTGGCGAGTGTAGCAGCAGCTATAGCCGCATATGTGGAGGTGAACAGAAGGCCACCTCCTATGGTGAACCCGCCAGTGGAGTTGCCACGCATGACCGGACAACAATGGGTTGAGCTCAATATGCGGGAAAGCTGGAGGTGCTTCGACAATTTTCATATGTATCCCGACGCGTTCCTTCAGTTGCATGATATCTTGGTTAACCATCATGGGTTGCAATCGTCACAAGGGGTAGAATCTATTGAGGCTTTAGGTATGTTCGTGTGGGCTTATGCGACACAACAGGCTTGTCGTCAAATTAGAGATAGATTTGAGTGGAGTTTGGACACAATTAGTAGGAAGATGGCGCATGTGGCAGATGTACAGCCTGTTCGCTTCAGCTTATAAGCCGGCTGAAAAGCTGAAACGGCTGATTTGTTGTGAGAGGAAAATACTGTTTGGTGGCTGATAAGCCGGCTGAATAAGCTGAAGCGAACAGGCTGTAATGTTTTCATTTGCCCACACGGTAATTGCTCCAAAGGATCCTGCGTACTCCAAGGTTAATCATAGGCTGAACCAATATGCACCGTTCTTTGATGGGTGTATAGGTGCTCTAGATGGAACACATGTTCCCGTACAGGTCGGGCGTGAGTCCCGTTTGGATTTCATTAACAGAAAATGGTGGACAAGCTTTAATGTGTTAGCGATAGTAGATATGGACATGCGATTCACGTATGTAGGAGCGGGGAGGGCAGGGTCCAGTCATGACATGTCGGTGTTGCGGGAGTGTATGGAGATACCGAACTACCCGCATCCACCTCTAGGTATGGTACTTGCCTAATTACGCACATGACGCAGCAATTGCAAAAATTGGTGCACTAATGGTGAATATTTTTGATTTTCTGTAGGAAGATATTATTTGGTGGACTTGGGGTACGCAGTTCGTGAAGGCTATCTGGGGCCGTATCGAAGTACTAGGTACCATTTGGAGGAATTCAGCAGAAGAGCGGCTGACAATTTGGAGGAGAAATTCAACTTCCACCATTCCAGTCTTTGCAATGTTGTCGAACGAGCATTTGGCGTGCTCAAATCCAGGTGTCATATTTTGCGGCAAGTTCCATTATATGATCGAGAGAGGCAAACGAAGATTGTTATTGCTTGCTTCGCACTGCAGGTTCGAACATGGCGTGAACTTCGAACTATGGGGTGTCCGCATGGGTCGCAGCAAATGCTACTCCTGATATGGCCAGTGTACGAGATTGGATCGCGGCAGGAATCTCTTTGATGTAGATGTATGCGTATGTTGTGTATGTTTGTGTTGTATGTTGTATGTAAGCAATTGTGTGGCTTATTCTGTACGCTAGTACCTTCGATGAAGTTGGTTAAGTTTGCACCAAAAATTTTGAATTTTTTAGATCCTTTACCATTACAATTTTAAATTTAAAATGTAGCAGCGCAGTAGTACAAAAACCAGCCCCAATAATCCAAGCAGCAGCTAGCAGTGGTGGCCAGCTGCTTCTACCGCCGCTTGCAGCTAAAGCCAGCAGCGCAGCCAGCCAGCTGTTGCTACCGCCGTTTGCAGCCGAAGCCAGCAGCGCAGCCAGCCTGCAGCGCTACCGAACGGGCTGGTTGTTCTTAGAGCAGAAAAGGTGAACCCATCAGCTGAATCCCATTGCTTCCTGGGGGCGATCGACGCATATTTGCGGGATGGTCCAGACTCATGCTGGGAGTTTGGCAGTTCCATGCCCACCTACTCGTGGTTGTCGGATTTCAAGGGCCGTTCAACTGCTCGATCCTCCAACAGTAGCCATGCCGCTAGTCCTGGCCGTGCAAGGTGGCTGTGCTCTGCAGATCGATACGGTCAGCAGGTAGACGAGTATGGTGTCAAACCCTCTGCACTCTCAGCTTTTGGTGCTTGCGGGTGTCGTGTCCACGGTTTAGACATTGATGGGCAGCGATCATCGGCACCTGATGGCTTCATGGGCAGGTTCTATGGTGCTTCGTGTCAACATTGCCCCTGACGTGCGCTGCATCCACAGTACGCGGACCTCTGCTCACAGGGCTGAACGGTCTCCGAAGAAACCCTGAACAATCTTGGTAGGTGATGGCTTGTGGCTTCATGGGCAGCTGTTTCAGAAGATGGATCATGCTGGAGGCACCAGGCGTTTCCTGCCTGGGTGAAGCAACAAGCAAGTTCTAGCTGGGTCGGTCTATATGTAGACATGCCAAAGTAGTTGTATTGTATGCCTTGAAGCTATGGTTCATGTGCCAAGCAAGTTGTGTGTTGGGTGCTTGAATCAGGTCCATGTAGTAGATGTATCCACGTAGGTATGTATGGCTTGAGTCTATCAGGACCATGTATTATTCAGCAGTATCATGGTAGTTGTTTGGCTTGGGGTCAGCAACATGATGCATCAGTAAGTTATCACTCGGGGGATGTTTGGTTCCCTTTGCTTATTTTTAGCATCTGTCGCATCGAATGTTTAGATACTAATTAGAAGTATTAAATATAGACTATTTACAAAACACATTACACAGATGGAGGCTAAACGGCGAGACGAATCTATTAAGCTTAATTAATCCATCATTAGCAAATGTTTACTGTAGCAACACATTGTCAAATCATGAACTAATTAGGCTTAGTAGATTCGTCTCGCCGTTTAGCCTCCACTTATGTAATAGGTTTTGTAAATAGTCTACATTTAATACTTCTAATTAGTATCTAAATATTCGATGTGATGGGTGCTAAAAAATAAGCAAAAGTAACCAAACGGTCCCTCAGTGTGTGTTTATTGCTTTCCAGGACCTTGTGTTTGTATTTTATCACCCGGTGCATAAGTATTTATCTGCTGGAATGGGTGCTTATGTTGGCCTGAAACTCTGCACAAATTCACATGTTCCCAGCAAAAGGCGAATATATACCATGGTCTCTCAAAAAGGCCTCGAGCCCAGTGACTGATCCCCATAGGGCCCAACTGGGAGAGTTTAGGACGGTCCATGGCCATTCCCGTCATTTTCGCCCCGGATGCTGCTGCTCTCTCCCTCTCTGCCTCGAGAGTCGTCGCGAAACTCTCCGGCTTCCCCCGTACGCCACCGCTCCTCGTCACCAACCAGCATTAACTCCCCCACGTCCCCCGCCTCGTCTCGTCTCCACTCTCCAGACACTCCGCCCACTTCCGGCCGCGAAGCCAACAGCTTCCTTTCCTTTCTTTTCCCCATCGCGATCGATCCTGCTGGCTGCTGCGGAAGGCGGGAGTGGGAGTAGGGGGAGGGATGGAGGTGGGCCTGTCGCGTGGGGCGGTGGCGGCGATGTCGCGCCAGCCGGGCGCCGAGGTGCTGCGCCCGGTGCTGCAGCTGGCGGACGCGCCGCGGCTGCTGCTCGCCGCGTCTCCGCCCGCGTCGCGGCGGTACCGCCTCGCGCTCTCCGACGGCGCGCACCTGCAGCTGGGCGTGCTCGCCGCGTCCCTCAACCACCTCGTCGCCGGCGGCGCCCTCCGCCGCGGTACCGTCGTCCGCGTCCTCGAGTACTTGACCGGCGTCATCCAGAACCAGAGGTAACGGATTACTCTCCCCCTCTATGGTGTAGCTAGCACGGGGCTGATCAAATTGGGATTTTCCTTCCCCTCCACATACTGTAGAAATGGCTAGGGTTTCGTAACCTTTTTTTAACTACTTTTGAGCCTTGCGGTTGTGGATGCTGTGCTTGGGAAATCACGTCTAGATGTCTAGTGATTCTTCTTGGCAGAAATGATATGCTGGTCAGCTCGTGCGGGCGGGTGTTGTCGGAAGGCTTGGGCTGTTACTCCAGTTTCGGGGTGGGTTTCTCTGGGGGTTCTACACGGTGGTTGACCACAAGATCTTTATCTAGAGGTTGACCACAGTATAGCATTTGCCATCATAACTGCATGTCCTGCTGGCAACAAGGGCTAGATTTTGTGGTTACCTTTCGCATGCAGTGAGAGATCGATCCTAACTCTGTTGGCCTTGGCATTGCGTATATGGTTCTGCCTTTGCATGGAATCAATCGAGAAGGAGCCGGTGATCCCCTGAATAGGCCCTGATCTTATAGTTCTAATTAGAGTATGCGCATAAGGTTTTCTTATTTGATCATACCATGATGTAGTTAAGAGTTTTTAATAAAAAACCACACTGATCGTCTACTCTTTTACCGTACCAGACTCTGAAAAGGTTTTTTCTTTACCTCAGATGTCAGATACCAAGCTCGAAAAAGTGAAACTGAAATAATCGGTTTGTTTGGTTGAACGTGATTTGGGTATTTTGTTAGTGAAATGGCTGCAACTGTTTATTGTGCATTTCCACTTACATTTAGTTTATGCTTGTATGTTACTAATTCGTATGGGCTGTATTGGCCCATTTTTACCTGCGAGGATACAAGTGCATAGAACTCCCAACATGTCAGCTTATTTTCTTAAGTTTAAATAACTTTTTGTTCAAATATTTGTGGCTATGCTAACTAAATGACAAAGCGCTCACCTTTGAGCCAACTGTTCTGCTATTTATACTGTTTTAGTTGGTTTGCCACAAACAGGCTCTGTTTCTTCCAGTATAACCATTATAGTTTTCTAACTCCTCGGCCCTGTTCAATTTTCTTTGACCATTTCTGTTCTGCAATTTTAGCTCATTACACGAGATGAATTTTCTGGATAAACAAACTCCTCACATGTTATATCTTGCTACTAGTGGTGTGTTTCATGGATTAATTCTATTCATAGTCAATTAAGTTGGCTTTTCTGACTATTTTTCGTTGTGTGTCTTGGCTTCTTCATTCAGGGTCATTATTGTTATCCAACTTGAGATACTGCGATCTGAGTTTGCGCTGATCGGCAGTCCCGCAATCTATGAGGCCAATCCAACTCAACATATCGGTGTATCCTGCTCTGGTGGTCTTGAGAGCCATGAGCCTTGCTTCATGCCAGATGCTGAGCAAGTTGTTAGCAACTCATCGTGTTTTTCTAGTCATGGCTTGTTGGATTCTTTAATTACTCCAAGCGCAGAACCTGCTGTGAATAATATGCCATTCGGAGGATGTCTTAGTCCAATGCAAGCACAGAGCACAGTAAATGCCAAGATGCAGCAGCTTTCATTAAATGATCATCAAAACCAAAGGTTTGTGGTGACCGCAACAAGTGATGCCTCTGGCCCTTCTGGCAATACTTATGGAAACTCAATACTGCATTCAACTCCAATGCATATGGATAGAAGCCATATTGCTAGGAATGATGCTCCTCTTTGCATAACCCCTATTGATGCATTGAACCCTTACCAAGCTAGATGGAAGATCAAGGCTAGGGTGACCGCAAAGGCAGATCTTAAGCGCTTCACCAACAGCAAAGGTGCTGGAAAAGTATTCTCCTTTGATCTCCTTGATGCACAGGGTGGAGAAGTTCGTGCAATATGCTTCAATTTGCAGGCTGATCAGTATTTTGACCTAATTGAGGTTGATAAGGTGTACCTGATATCCAAAGGGTTGTTGAAACCTGCACAGAAGAAGTTTAACCCTTTGAATAATGACTATGAAATATTGGTCGATCACACAACATCTATAGAAATCTGCTGTGGTGATGAAAGCAGCTTACCTAGGCAGCAGTACAATTTCAGACAGATCAGGGAGATTGAGAACATGGAGGTTGGTGCTTTTGTGGATTTGGTTGGGATCGTTACATCAGTTGGTCCTTCTGCCATAGTGATGCGTAAGGATGGCACAGAAGCCCAGAAAAGAACTCTTCAACTGAAAGACATGTCTGGTCGGAGTGTGGACATAATCTTCTGGGGCAAATTCTTTGACGCTGAAGGACAACAACTGCAGTTACTGTGTGATTCTGATTCAAACCCTATACTAGCTCTGAAAGGTGGCCGCATCAGTGATTTCAAAGGTAGATCTGTGGTCACAATCAGCTCAACACAGTTAAAAGTAAACCCAGACGTGCCCGTGGCTGAAAGGCTGAAGCAGTGGTACATGGTTGAAGGAAAGAATGCTCCTTGTGTTTCTTTGTCTCAGGATATATCAAGCCTAAGCAGGATCTGTGTGCAGAAAACAATTGCACAGATCAAGGATGAGAACCTGGGGCAATCGGATAAGCCTGATTTTATCACTGTTAGGGCTGTAATCTCATATGTGGCGGTGGATAAGTTCTGTTATCCAGCTTGCACCTTGGAGCTTGATGGAAAGCGATGCAACAGAAAGGTGACTAGCAGTGGTGATGGGACATGGTATTGTGATAGATGCAATCAGTGCTCTGAAAAGTGTGAGTACAGGTACTTGCTTCTGTGTCAGATCAAGGATCACACAGGTAGTACCTACGCTACTGCGTCCCAAGAGGCTGCTGAGGAGATATTTGGACACACAGCGCAAGAGCTCTTCATGATACGAAATGTAGAACAAGATGACGCGAAGTTAGCTGCAATCATGAGGAAGATCCTTTGGCGTGAATGCCTATTCAAGCTGAGAATCAAGGCGCAAACCTATAATGGTGAGCTGCGTGTGAAATGCTGCATTGTTGGTGTTGAGAAGTTAGATGTGCTGGGCATAGATCATCATCTCTTGGAGGAGATCGACAACCTTTTGAATGATATTACCCACCCCATTCTGATGGATGATTCGTCCTACATCCCAGATGTTGGCTATGCCAAATTGGAAGCCAGACAGACCATGCTAAGCTCCAGCAGTGCCTGTGGCCCTCTCAAGGGTCTTGCTGATCTTGCAGGATATGGGCGCTTGAACAGGATGCCGCCTCCACTGCCAGCTTCGTCCAAGGGTTTCATTCCCAATGATGGCTTGATGGATTGGTCCAGTCAGCCAGCAGGGAGGGGCGGTACAAGTCTGTGTTTCAGATGCAATCGGCCTGGGCACTGGGCTAAGGATTGCTTTGTCCGAGCCACTTAATGCATCGGCTCAGGCAATCTCAGGCAGGAAGTTTGCTTTTGCTAAAAAAAACCTATCAGATCAGTAGTCCTCTGAACTTTGGTTTTGCTTATTATCAGTATGGCCTCCTACGTTATCATGTACAGTAGTTATATGGTCAGTGTGCCCTCGCCTCCTCGGCTAGCTTGCTTTTACCATTCTGGAACCTTTGTTAGTATATATAAGCACTTTATGTTTATGTTCTAGACTATTTGAATGTAATGCCCTTAGTGTTATACTCGACGGTTTAGTTCCTCGACGGTTTGATGGCTCCCTATTGTTTATGTGAAGAGCTCTGGTATTCAGGCGTAGAAACAGCAGGGAAATGCACTAAGGCTGGTTGCAGTGCCTAGTAGTAGGATAATCTGTTGCGCTTGATTGCTGTAACTTGCGCTGGATGGATCGGACGGGGTTGCCGGCAAATGCCTCTACCTGGTGCTTGACAGCTTAAAAGTTTTGGAGTTCTTTTATGATGAACGCGTGGCTCTATTTAACTCAGTAAGCATGTCGTTATCGATGTTACCGGAACTTAACATCTGCATGGTAGTCGTTGATGTTACCGGAATACCGGTGCTCCTAATTCGACGATCATTCTTTTTACAGCACCAAGCAAGCGTGTAGGTCTTCTCTGGGACTTTAGGGAGCTCTGCTCTTGTTAAAGACCTGTCATGGCCATCGGTAAACCATCAAAGCTGCCCTGGAACATACACTCTATATTGCAGTTCCAGTTTTTTTTTTGAGAGGAGTAGTGCAGTTCCAGTTTTGTTTTTTTAGAGGAATATTGCAGTTCCCAGTTCCGAGCACTACCGAAAAATAGAAAAAAAAAATGGATCGCCCCCGCGTTGTCCCGAGGGGCGACACGGGCGGCACCGCAATCCCGCTGCTGGCGCTCCGCCTCCACCACCGTTGGTCCCCCTCACTTCCCACCTCCGTCATCTTGCCGGAGACCGGAGGGAGTGAGGATCCATCTCTTTAATAGGTTTTAGTAGATCGAGTTCAGTTTTAAGGTTTAGATTTCTCCATGCTGCGGTTCGTGGTATTGGAGATTTATTTCTTCCTTCTCTTTTCCGGCAACGGCGAGGAGGTAGGGTGGGTTTGGTCTGTCCATAGTGACTCAAATGAAGATGATGGTGGCAACTACGGCGTCGGCAACTTCCTTGACACGACGACATGGATAATAGGTTTCCGGATGGTGATACTGAGGCGGGATGATGTTGCCATCGTGGAATAATTTTCTCCAACCCCTTCTCCGTTTTGTCGTGGTTAGATCCAAACACGATGAAAGGCTTGTGAGAATAATTCTGCCCCTTGAGTTGATGTTGATCAGTCTTGGGTTGGGTAGATTGGGACCAGTCTCTCTTCCTCACCGGTAGCAAAAAGAGGAAGAAGAAAGACGCAAGGAAGCAAAAGATTTTGCTCGATCCAGCCTAGGTCGTCGTTCTTTGGGCCTGCTTGCTGAGCGTATGCTCGTGCGACCTTCTATATATGAATCTTTATATGTGTTTAAGTTTGAGATTTGGAGCTGCAATCCTTGATTGTTGTTAAATGTAATTTTATTTTCTTCGTGTGATGTGACGACGTACTCAGCTTTGATTTAATACAATTCTTCGATCTTTAAGAAAAGTTCTGAGCACTACCAGCGGCGGATTGCTCAAAAAGGCCTCCAACAAGCGAGCCCATTTGTCAATCCCAGTTTAGAACGGCCCACGGTGTCGAGGGCTATTCCCGTCATTTCGCTCATAGGGGAGGTTCCCTCCCTCCGCTGCGTTCCTTCCCTCCCAAACCAAATTCCAAATCTTGAGGCACCCGTCCTCCCTTGTCACCCGTTACGCCTCGAAACCAAGCTTCTCACGTACGCCAACGCCGCCCCTCTTCACCAACCAGCGACAACCATCTCTCCCGCGGCCGTTCCATCAATCCATCATCTCGACATCTCCAGCTCTCCACCTCTCCAAAAAATCTCCATTCCTCGTCGCCATCGATCGCCTGCAACTGCAGGGCTCCCGTTCCATTCCAGGAGCTACTTCCAGGAGCTGCACGAGGAGGAAGGATGGAGGTGGACCTGTCGCGCGGGGCCGTTGCGGCGATGTCGCGCCACCAGCTGGCGGAGGGGCTGCGCCCGGTGCTGCAGGTGGCGGACGGGCCGGCGCCGCGGCTCGTCGGCTCCTCCGCGGCGGCGGCGAGGTACCGCCTCGTCCTCTCCGACGGCGCGCACCTGCAGCGGGGCCTGCTCGCCACCTCCCTCAACGGCCTCGTTGCCGACGGCGCGCTCCGCCGCGGCAGCGTCGTCCGCGTCCTCGACTACGTCTGCAGCTGCATCCAGAACCAGAGGTGACGACTCGCTCCATCGCTCCCCCTCTCTAGTCTAAATGCGGTTGGAACCCGAAGACAAGATTGGATTTTCAGTGATGTGCTACTGTGTGCTCAGTTAATTACTGTAGAAATGCTGAGGGTTTTGTAAGTTTTGTGCTTTAATGCTCCTGCCTCTGGCTGTGCGCTTAGCTACTGTGGAAATTGCATCCTGTGGTCCTTCCCTTGCTGGATCCTGGGGTGGGTGTGTTGCCAAGAAAGGCCGGACATGCTTACTAGAGTTTTGTAACTTTGCTTTTGTGCCTGGCGATGCTTCTGCAAAAATGGCATCTTGTGCTGATTCAGTGATTGTCCTTGTTGTTTAATGATACCCATCCGAGGAGTGTGTGTCGTCGGCTGTTACAACAATTTGGGCACAAGATTTTGTGGTCAGTGCTTACATGGAAAAATTGGGGAACAGCCTGTGATCTCTAATGGGCATTGCTCTTGTAGGTTTAGTTATGCACATGAAGTTTCTGAATATGTAACACGCCACCTATTGCCCGAAAGCCCTGATCAGATTGAATGATTCTGTTTTGGGGGATAGGAGCCTATTCTTTTTCCATGAACTGAAAAAACAACAACTAAAACTACAAGATTATTTGGTTAAATTCGGTCTTGTCTACTTAATTGGGAGCAAAACAGCCATATCTGTTTGGTTCTCATTTCCACATAGATTTGATGTTTACCTGTATGTTACTAGAGCAGTTGGGTGCATCTATCCATTTTTCTTGCTACCTGCATGGATACAATCATACGAAGGCATGGATTTTCCAACTTGTCACCTTAGTTTCTTATGTTAAAAATAGTATGATATTATCTCACTTGTATCCTCTCGTTTCAAAAAAAGTTCTTGTATCCTCATGTTACCTAAACGGTTAATACCTCAGCTTTGAGTCAAAAGTTCTTCCATTTATTTCACCATTCTAGTTGTTTTGTCACAAGATATCTCCGAGTCGCTTTTTATACTAGTGTTATTCCTTTTTTTTTAACTCTTTTGGTGCTGGTTCATTTTCTTTCGATCATTTGAGTTCTGCAAATAGTTCATTTTTTATTGCAAACATAGACATGATAAGATCATTTCATGGATTCATGTTTGTCAATTAAGTTGACCATTCACTGACTTCTTTTTCCTGCTGTGCCTTGGTTCTACGTTCAGGGTCATTGTTGTTATCCAACTTGAGATACTTCAAGCTGAGTGTACACTGATCGGCAGTCCAACAATATATGAGGCCAATGCAACTCAACTTAATGGTGTATCCTGTTCTGGTAACCTAGGAAACGAGCCTTGCTTGATTCACGGGGCTCAGGCTCAGCAAGCTGGCTGAGCAGTACTTTGATCTAATTGAGGTTGATAAGGTGTACTTGATATCCGAGGGGTCACTGAAACCAGCACAGAAGAAGTTTAACCCTTTAAATAATGATAACGAAATATTTGTGGATCACAGAACCTCTATAGAGATTTGCTCTAGTGATGATGGCAGCATCCCTAAGCTGCATTACAGTTTCAGACAGTTGAACTTGAGAATATGGGGAGTGGTGCTATTGTTGATTTGGTTGGGATTGTTATGACAGTTGAACCTTCAGCCAAAATAATGCGAATGGATGACACTGAAACACAGAAAAGAACTCTTCAACTGAAAGACATGTCTGGCCGGAGTGTAGAAATAATCTTCTGGGGCAAATTCTGTGATGCTGAAGGACAACAACTGCAGTTACTGTGCGATTTGGGTTCAAACCCTATACTAGCTCTGAAAGGTGGTCGCATCAGTGATTTCAGTGGTAAATCTGTGGTCACTATCAGCACAACCCAGTTAAAGGTTAACCCAGACATGCCAATGGCTGAAATGCTGAAGCAGTGGTACATGGCTGGAGGAAAGACTGCTCCTTGTGTTTCTTTGTCTCAGGATATATCAATCATAAGCAGGATCTATGTGCAGAAAACAATTGCACAGATCAAGGATGAGAACCTGGGGTGATCAGATAAGCCTGAGTTGATCACTGTCAGGGCTGTAATCTCACATGTGGTGGCTGATAACTTCTGTTATCCAGCTTGCACCTTGGAGTTTAATGGCAAGCGATGCAACAAAAAGGTAACAAGAAACGGTAATTGGACATGGTATTGTGGTAGATGCAATCAGAGCTTCGAAAACTGTGAGTACAGGTACTTGCTTATGTGTCAGATCATGGATCACACCGGTACTACTTCTGCTACTGCGTTCCAAGAGGCTGGTGAGGCCATAATTGGCTACACAGCACATGAGCTTTTCATCATTCGAAATGTAGATCAAGATGAGGTGAGGTTCAGAGAAATCATGGATGCAGTCGTTTGGCGAAAATACCTATTCAAACTGACAATCAAGGAGGAAACCTTTAACGGTGAGCAACGTTTGAAATTTTACATTGACGGTGTTGAGAAGTTGGATGCATTGGATGTGAGTCATCATCTCTTGGAAGAGATTGACAACCTTTTGAAGGACGTTTCACACTCTGCCCCTGTGGATGCTTCCTCCTACAACCCAAATGTTGGTGCTGGCAATTTGGGAGCCGAACAGGGCATGCAGACCTCCAATGATGCCCATGGCTACACCGCTGGTGTGAGTGGCGCAGGTCCAATCTGTTAGTAATCAATGACTGTGCAAACCCCGTGTTTTAATTTGTATGCAATCAGTCTGGGCACTGGCCTGTGAACTGTCCTGTCCGAGCTACTTGGCGGGCTGCTAAAGACCTATCAGATGAAGTGATTCTATGAAGTTTGCTTTTGCTTTAGCACCTGCTCTATCATGTACAGTAGTCAGTAGTCATGTTTTCAGCATCTAGGTATGTGATGGGCACTTCAATGGGCTATATGCTTTAAGTTTATCTTATGTTCTAGACTATTTGAATCGAAATTCCATGTTATATTAGTTCAGTTCATTGATGGATTCATGTTATCATACTTCTCTTTGGTCTGTGAAGTGTTCAGGCAGTAATATTTTTTCCCCAGATCATCAAACCCCTGGCCCTTTGTAGTGATCCGCCACGGCCATCTGGATGCTTGTATCATATCTGCATGTATTGCTTGCACGTGTTAGTAGTGTCTGATTTTTTCCGAGTCGTAGGCAAATTAAAGTCCATATCTTTGAGATGCATGCGTATACGTATGAGTAGTATGAGTCAAGTCAGGAGTCAGGTCTACGTGGAGTTTGCGATCTGCGGAATCCTGGGGCTGAACTAACGGGGGCGAACTCCATGGCGACGGGCGCCGGCGACTTGGGCTGGCGGGAGGATGGAGAGGAGCGTTCAGGCTTGGAACCTTTCTTCCTCGACGAGGCGGCGGTGCGGGCCGAGCACGCGGCGGCGGAGGCGGCCAAGGAGAAGCTGAGGCAGAAGGAGACGCGCAAGAAGGAACTGATCAACGTGTATGGAACTGTCATCGCCAGAGACACCATCGATCTCAAGTGTGTTTATCTCTTCCGCCGTGATAGAGATCATTCCGAGCTCATCAACTCTCGGGTACATAGGATAACTTCATACGAAATTAGCAAAATCTATGCTCTGTGCTCTGCAATTGGTTTCATATGCTTGGTAGCTGAAATATCTTCAAGTTTAATCTGATTACAGCACTATACATTACCACTAATAATCTTACGTTTCCTACTTGTTTTTGCAGGGTGAACCTTTGACCCTGACAGGCCCAAAGCGAGGACTCGCATACGTTGAGATTGACCTGAAGATCAAGGGTGATGATGAGAGCAGGAGGACAGAGAGCTCAGCAAAGGATTCGTTACGATCGATGGTTGACAGATTGTGTGGTTGAAATTAAAGCAGATTTCTTGCTACCAGGCTCAGCACGGTGGAGGTGGTGTACGGAGTGGTGAAAGATGCGGTGGAGGCTACCATTGCGATCGAGGTCGTGCGTGGAGATTTCTGTGGAGAAATCACTGCTTGCACTACGAGCATTAGGGATTGTCTCGTGCTTTACGATAGTGATGGAGTGGTGGGTGAAGGAGCTATGGAACTCTTGCGGTCCGTGCATGGTAGCTGTCTATCTCAATTCTCAAGCAGTCGCTGTTTGTGACAATTGTTGCTCGGACTGGTTGTGGTGATCATACTGAAAAGGAAATTGAGTGAACGGTGGAGATGAGGAAGAAATCACTGTATGTTGGTGGCACTACGTTGCTCGTGAAAGTCGTCTGGTCAATGATTGATGATTGATTTGTGAGCCTGAGCTTGATCAGGATGTGTATAATCATTCTGTTCTTGTTAACTTCCGTGTTAACTAACTAACTAACTAACTTTGTGGTCATGTTATGTTAAACTGGTTTGTTATGTCGTGCTAGTACTATCAAACCATCAAGATCTCCTTTGAATAGCTAGCCTTAACGTTAGCACGTGTAATTAATGGTGCAAAAAAAAAATCTAAACTACTACATATATACTGATCTGAATCAATTATACTCCTAAACAGGAGGAGTGTCCAGATAGTAACTTCGATGATGCCCAAATAAAAAACCTTGAGATTAGCTACTCCTTGCTGTCACAAAAGAATATAATTTCATATATTTAGACACGGTAATACTATATCGACATCTAATTACTGATACAAAAGGTATGCAAAACATAGCAAAGCTATAGCATGTTTAAAACTGGAGTACTTCTCAAGGTGAATTGATGTACCTTTTAAAATTGTTCAACAAAAAATATTGAGAATAAATTGGTTGGTATAAAGTTTAAAAATAACTAAAATAAACTCCCAATTGAACCTAGTGACGGGAGGAAATGCTAAGGAAAAGGCTTGCATGCCACCTAAATGAAACCAAAATAGCTAGCCATAAGTAGGGGGAGGGGCATTAAGTGTAAGGAATAACAAAATAAAAAAAACAAGTATTACGTAGACATTTTTTTCTTTTAGGTGGAAGGTAAAAGACTTTTTAAGTGCTGCAAAAAATAACCATTTTTTCTATAGAATTTATAATAAGCGATTTCTTTACTTAGACTCTATAAAAACTCCTTTTTAAGGATTCTATAAAAAACAATCGGTAATGCTACGAGCAGACGTCTGGAATCTTAAAAAAATAGGACGCTCCGACATATGTTGCAATAGTTAAGCATCGATATTGCAACTATTATTTCTGCATGTTTCACAGTAAATCTTGCATTCATGTTGCAGCGGGAATTTCCCAAAATCGAATGACGTAGTCATTTTTACACATTATATTTCATGTTGCAAATAGTGACCGCTGATGTTGTACTAGATTATTTCTAATATTTTGTTGGAGCGTCCAATGAAAAATTTCCTATTGGACGTCCGGGCGCTAGAAAAAAATTGATTTGATTTTTTTTAGAGAAAAACAATTGATTTGATAGCCAAGGCCTTCAGTTAGTTCTCCAGAAACGCGCCCTAAAAAAATGGTTCTCCAGAAAGGCTCCTTGGGCTATAAAGAGGCCTAAACAATGATCCAGCCCAGTCTTCCAGACACACCATAAGTGAAGTACAGCCTTTCTGTGAGGCTCCGGCCCATAAAGCCCATATAAGAGGGCATTCCCGTCTTTTCGTGTCAAAATTTTTTCTCTCTCCCTCGCTCCTGTTCAGTTTCCCACCTCTCGGCAGAACCGCCGTCTCCCCAAAATCCCGTTAACCCTTCTCTCCCCCAAAATCGAGCCGCCTCCTCTCCCCTCTCCTCTTCCTCCCCCCGGAAGCTCCAAGAAATCTCCCGAGCGCGATGGCGGCGCCGGCGCAGCTGACCCCCGGCGGGGTGGTTGCCGTCTCCAATCACGCCGACGGCGAGGGGACGCTGCAGCCGGTGCTGCAGGTGGTTGACGTGCGGAGGGTCACCCAGAAGAACCAGAACCCCAGCGCCTCCGAGCGCTACCGGATGGTGCTCTCCGACGGCGTCCACGCGCTGCAGTCCATGCTCGCTACCGCCGAGAACCACCACATCCGGGACGGCACCATCCAGAAGGGCTCCATCATCCACCTCCAGGAGTTCACCTGCAGCACCATCCATAACCGCAGGTGAGGGTTAATCTTGCCCCTGCGTTCGCTTCCCGGCTCTGTCCCGGTTCGAATCACAGATTTATTTT
>NC_028452.1:4080506-4163085 GCF_000263155.2 Setaria italica | reverse complement strand
AACTTTCATAGGAGATTTGCGGCCGCGGCTTTGAAATGATAGGTTGGGATTCTGTGATGTTAGACAATAGTATTTGGTCGATGTGATGGTAGTGTTAATAGTACTTTCGGTTTCGGTCCAGAAATCAGGGGGAAGTCTCATACTCTCATTGATGGATTTCCACTATCTTTTGGTTAGCCGCTGAATAGGTTGTGTTCTTGTCCATGGAGTCTACTAGGTTTGCAGCCAATTATGTTCTCTTTTCTGTGCTTGCTGTGCTTCTCTGCATGTTTTGTTTTTGATCCAACAATGCACATGGATGTTATTTCCCTTGGCATTAGCAACCTTCCAATGACAAAGAAAACCTTCAAACATGCGGCACTTAATTTGCAAAGTACCTTTTATTCCGTATAAACATCGTATGCTGTTGATGATCCTTAGTGCAGTGAAATGGTGCTGTAGTGTTGTGCCGGTGCTTAAAACTCAACAAGCTTTCATTCTGACATCCATGTCAAATCAGCAAAACACATGCTGCTGTGGCCATTCAAATAAGTTGTAGAAGTAGCTCTGTTAATCAGGTCTGAATCTGAACTTTGTATATTCTTGTGGCCTAAGTATGCATAATTATAGAGCATGAATTGTCACAGAATACCATTCTACTGATAGTGTGAATTCTAAGATCTGAAGTGGGTCAATATTGTTTCCTGAATATTTCAAGAATAGTTGTTTGCCTAACTTCTTTGGTTCTATGACTTCAGTTAATTCTTAGAAATACCTATTCTGTAGAGTTGACTAGGCATCTTTTAAAGAGAGGAATATCTTATCTGAACGTTAGTTTGATAATACCTTTTTATGCCTTGTTTCTTATCAGTTGAGTTGACCATGCCTTTATCTTTTATTCAGGATCATTATTATTATCAAACTTGAAGTTCTGCAAAGTGAGTGTGACATAATTGGAAACTCGAAACCCTATGAGGTAAATGTACCTACAGAGCAGCCCCCCAACTTACTGGCCAATGCTGCTCAAGTTAATAGCGGACCATATTCCAGTGGCCCAGGCGTGCTGGGATCTTCTGTTGCTCCAAGGGCAGCTCAGGTTGCTAATAATGTAAACCTTCCTACTGAGCAGCCCCCTAACTTACTGGCCAATGCTGCACAA
The DNA here is from genome assembly GCF_000263155.2 of Setaria italica. Classification (NCBI taxonomy): domain Eukaryota; kingdom Viridiplantae; phylum Streptophyta; class Magnoliopsida; order Poales; family Poaceae; genus Setaria; species Setaria italica. Next base: position 4,161,947 of record NC_028452.1, on the reverse strand, counting down.
GTTAATAGCGGACCATATTCCAGTGGCCCAGGCATGCTGGGATCTTCTGTTGCTCCAAGGCCAGCTCAGATTGCTAATAATGAAAACCTTCCTACTGAACATTCCCCCAACTTCCTGGCCAATGCTGCTCAAGTTAATAGTGGACCATATTCCAGTGGCACAGTCATGCTGGGATCTTCTGTTGCTCCAAGGGCAGCTCAGGTTGCTAATAATGTAAACCTACCTACTGAGCAGTCCCCCAATTTCCCAGCCAATGCTGCTCAAGTTAATAGTGGACTATATTCCAGTGGCACAGGCATGCTGGGATCTTCAGTTGCTCCAAGGGCAGCTCAGGTTGCTAATAATGTATCACATGGTGGATCTTATGGTGGTTATCCGGGTACGGTGGGCCCTTCAATTGGTCGGGCAGTAGAACCGGTTCCCAATGTGTCATCTGGTGGCTCTTATGGTTTTTATGGTACAGCTTCAGCACACAATACAATGCATGCTGACATGATGCAGTCAAACTTGCAGCAGCCTTCACTGAACTCTCACCAGAACCAAAGGTTTGCAGTTCCTGCCATGGCTGGTGGCAGTGGTACTCCTGGCAATACTTACGGCCGCCCTGCACAGTCCTTTTATCAGCAACCACCTCCAGGGCATATGAATAGAGGTCCTGTTACCAAGAATGAAGCTACCCGTGCTGCTGTCCCAGTGGCTCAGTTGAACCCCTACCAAGAAAGATGGACAATCAAGGCTAGAGTGGCTTCAAAGACTGATCTTAGACACTTTAACAATCCGAGAGGTCCTGGAAAAGTCTTCTCCTTTGATCTCCTTGATGCAAGTGGAGAAATCCGTGCAACATGCTTCAATGCGCAGGCTGATCAGTTTTTTGACCTAATTGAGGTTGATAAGGTGTACCTGATATCTAGAGGGTCGCTGAAACCTGCACAGAAAAAGTTTAACCCTTTGAATCATGAGTACGAAATAACTGTGGATTTCAGAACTTCTATTGAAGTTTGCCCTAGTGATGATAGCAGCATCCCTAGGCAGCAGTACAATTTCCGGCAGATAAGTGAAATTGAGAACATTGAGGTTGGTGCTATTGTGGACTTGGTTGGGATTGTTACATCAGTTAACCCTTCTGCCACAATAACGCGAAAGGATGGTTCGGAAGCCCAGAAAAGAACTCTTCAACTGAAAGACATGTCTGGTCGAAGTGTAGAAATAACCTTTTGGGGGAAATTCTGTGATGCTGAAGGCCAGCAGCTGCAGTTGCAGTGTGATTCTGGTTTGAATCCTGTACTAGCTTTGAAAAGTGTTCGTGTTACTGAATTCAGTGGTAGATCTGTGAGCTCAATCAGCTCAACCCAATTAAAAATAAACCCAGACTTTCCTGAGGCTGAGAAGCTGCAGCGCTGGTATGTAACTGAAGGAAAGACTGCTACTTGTGTTTCTTTGTCAGTGGCAAGTATGGGCAAGACTGATGTACGGAAAACAGTTGTGCAAATCAAGGATGAAAATCTGGGGCGATCAGAGAAGCCAGACTGGATCACTGTTAAAGGTACAGTTTCGCATTTGAACACTGATAACTTTTGTTACCCTGCCTGCACCATGGAGGTGAATGGTAGGCAGTGCAACAAAAAGGTGATAAATAACGGTGACGGGACATGGCATTGTGACAGATGCGACCAGAGCTTACCAAATTGTGAGTATAGGTACTTACTGATGTGTCAGATCCAGGATCATACTGGGCTCACCTATGCTAACGCATTCCAAGAGGCTGGTGTGGAGATAATGGGCTGCAGCGCCGAAGAGCTTTACAACATGAAAGAAGAAGACACGGAACGATTTGCAGATATCATACAGGGGGTTCGCTGGCAGCAGTTTCTATTCAAGCTGAAAGTCTATGAGGAGACCTTTAATGACGAGCAGCGCGTCAAGTGCAGCATTGTGAAAGCTGAGAAGCTTGATCTGTCGAGAGAGTGCTCTTACCTTCTGAAGGGGATTGGTGCCCTATTGCAGGATGATACGGGCTCACCTTCTGAGGTGCAAGGTGCCATGGCCTATAGTGCTGGTCTCAATACCTCGGGCGCTGGACAAGGCATGCCAGCCTCCAACAGTGCCTATGCCACGAGTATGGGCACTCCAAGGTATGGGGAGACCGGGAACCAGCTTGGGCAGCAAGCAAACACATACGGTGGGGTGTCCACTCCATTATCTGCGACACGGAATGTGGAGACCTGCATGGGTTGCGGGTCAAGTGGGCACAATGCCCAGAGCTGTCCTGCAAGCATGTATAGGCAGCAGCAGCCTGCTGCGAACACGGCTAGCTCCTATGTCTCTTCACCTGGCGATGCTGGCTCTGGTCGGTGTTTCAGATGCAATCAGCCTGGGCACTTTGCCAACGCTTGCCCTGGTGTGGGTGCTGCATCAGGAGGGTATGGTAGGCAGCCCTACGTTAGGGCTACGAATTACTGAAGTGATACCTTGGTAATCAGGTGTGTTTTTGGTTCTGTTGAGATGCCTGTATGGCGTCACAGGGTCTGTAAAGTAGATTTCTTTTGTGGTTGCCTGAATCTGAACCATGTATCGATACTTCGATCAGTGTTTATATTCATTTTATATGTGTTTTGTATGATGATGTGGGGGTGGTGGTTCGAATTCGTGGTCTCTAGTCAGCAGCTTATAAACTGTAAGCTTCTGTACATTATTAGGATCAGGATCGTGCCTGTGTTTTGCTACGAGTGGTAAATTTTTTTTAGTGCAATAGATGAAGCATGATAAATATTCACTGTTCCTATGAATACAATAAATTTTGCAGCACTGTGCATCTCATGACAAATTGTATTCAACCCAACAACGACAAAAGCATATAGCATATAGCTGTTAAAAGGGTGGAGTATATGAATTTCAGAACAAATTCAGATCCATTCGTTCTAGTTCGTTCTAGTACCATTGAAATGCACAAAACACTTGGCAGAACTCTAATATTTGAACAAGCATGAAGGATGCATAAACAGGAAAACTGGAATGAAAATATACTCTAGTCTTTAGTCACCCGACATGCAAAGAGATATTGGTAAAAGACTACAAGTAGGAGAATCTATACTCCTTATTCATCGGACATGCAAAAGAGCTACTGGTAAAGGACTGCTCGCAGAAGTAATGGATTTTCTGTTGGTTATTTTGCCTACACAACTATCAACCGTATTGTTCACACTTCACTAAACGGCGACACACTATAAAACCTCATGTATCTTAAGTGACACATTTGTAATTATAGTAGTACTTTTACAATGAACAGCTGCAACGCCCTGATCCTTTCCAGCAAATAGATGCGCGTCCTGATAATAAGTCTAACGGTTCACATAAAGTCAGTGCATTAATTAAACAAGTAATTACGGTAGTACTTTTACAAGAACAAAACACAAGCTTTGCTCACAGTTTATAGGACCAATACAACGGATTTAAATCATCAACCAACATATAGATACAGACTCAAATAATCATAAGGTCTATTAGGAAAACAAAAGAAAAAACTTTTATCTACCGTAAAGCGATATGTTTGTTGTCAATGGGCTCAGCCACCCCTCTCCATAGATTGCTTCTGCATATAGTTTCAGATAGTTAGACAAAACTTCACATAAAACTATCTCTATCTAATTACATATTTTAAAATCTAATTAATGTAAAAAAGGTTCACTTCAATTAACCACAATCTAGGTATTAGTATTAGTAAAGTGCCAGTGTTCATACCACAAGCTAATGAACTCATAGTATATGTTTTTTCAACCATGTAGTATAATTCACAATCTTGCATGAAGGATAGGCAAACTGAAATTATTATTAACAACATGCAGATCTCTAAGAAATGACTAAGTTTAATAGGCATTGAGCATGTAATAGTAGCAGAACCCCCCACTGACATATTCTAATAACAATTCTGAATATACATGCCAAGATTCTAGCAGACATCCAGAAGTAACAATTTGATAGATTAACATCAAACTTGGAACAATTCCCATCAGAACGATACCTTGGCAGAGCAAGCTCCACTGCTCCAGCAATACTGGCAGTACCACACTATGCTAACACGCCAACTTCGTTGAATAAGTATCTATTGCCTAGCCACCTTCGAAGCACTGCAAAGCATAGGTCCGAGTTTGCTGTGATCAAAGGTCTTCAAATCATTATTATCCTAAAAATCCCAATCCAGAAGAAATAAGAGCATAGATGCCCAGACACGGCAGATTCCAAAATTTTGATCAAAGAAAGAAGAAAGCCTTACTAAACGACAGGTATCTGAATGAAGCGCATCCCCTGTTCGTTTACGTGATCCATCCCTGTAGTCTGACAACCGTACATCAACCAACAACAAAATTAGCAACATTAGTATAATACACAGTGAACTTCATAGTACAAGCTGTTATACAGTGAACTTCATAGTACAAGCTCTCAGCTGACAGCTAATAATTGAATAGACCTAATGTGCAATATACCAGATAAAGTAAAATAAGCGCTATTTAAATATAGAGCAGGAGTTGGGGTAGCCTTTAGTTTCATGAATTGGCGGATTCAACCCCTGCAACTGCGGTGTACATGGAGTACGACTACTCCGACCTCAATGATCCATCCAGATATCACCAGATGACCTCACCGTGGATGAAGTCATGATGCGATTGAGGCATCTTTTCAAGCATGCAAGCGAGATCCCAACAATCATGCGGGAGTACTGCGCCGCCAACCCGCCAAGTAGTGTAAGTACCTGTGGCCGGAGCCCCTAAGTACCGATTTTTGTAATTGTTGATGTTCTAACTTAGTCTTCTTATGCAGGAAGATGTACACTTATTCTGCTCCGCTCCTCTCCTCCCGGATCAAATGTCTCTGACGCCGCTCCACGCATACACACGGCTGCAAGTGTACGGGAGGTAGTCGAGGAGGAGGAGTTAGAGGAATTTTCATCCTTCAGTAGCTCCAACTCTGAGGCTGCTGATGATTTTGTAATCAAGGCACGGCCTTCAGACAAAGCCGGGTCTTCCTCCGGGTCATCCAAGCGTGCAGTGGAGGATGATCTAGAGGCTGGACTGTCGCTGCCACCGAAGAAGAAGCGCACTGTCACCATGAAGCGCGTGGTGAATAAGCCTCTCACCGCCGAGGACGTGCCTCCACCAGTAATAACTTTCAAAGAAAGATAAGATCCTGATGATCAAGTACCTGTAAGTAAATTCCTTACCACCATGTCTACTCAATACGATATTGGTGGATTGCAGGTAGTCGGGGAGGTGACTGAGGCGGAGAGGACGACTACCGAAGCTGTGCAGTAGCAGCTGCCAGTGATTGTGGAGGTCATCGAGATCGAGGATGACGAAGAACCTCCTATCACTAGAGTCAACTCTGTCAATGCACAATCTACTCGAGATGCGGAGACAGCGACCAAGGCTAGTGAGGATCAGACTGTGATCCAACAAGCCCCACCAAAGAAGCTGTCGCCGATCATCAAGCCTATGCGCTTGTCAAGGGAGCTCTCTTTGAAGGTGAAGAGGTATTTAAAGTAAGTACTTGTACTTCATTCGAGTACTAATTGTAATTTGATATTGCCTTGTTGTATTTCTTCTGACACTTGTCTTTTGCAGAAAATCCTCCAGTGTGGAAATTGGAGGCCCGAGCCCAAAATCTACGACCGATGGTAGTAGCCACTCGGCCTAAGACCTCGTCCCAACACCTACAAGTCTGCCGTCAGAGGAGCAGCCTGCATCGGAAATAACTCCAGGTGTTGTATCCCTTGTTGCCGCACTAATGCACGATGTAATTTCGTCACTGAATGATACTTTAGTGCTAGCCCCCGAGCTACCGTAGCCGAGGTCATAGCGGCGACTACCTTCAGTGTCGTGGCTACTTTTGTAGCCCCCAAGCCAAAAATAGAGACCAGAGTGGCGGAGGCGACTACTTCTAGCGTTGTGGCTACCCTTGTAGCCCCCAAGCTAGAGGTAGAGGCTGAAGCTGCTGGTGTCTTGGAAGTGTTGGCCTCCATCCTGCTGCGCCCTGGTTCCATTTAGTGCAACGATCGCAGAAGAGCACGAGGAACCATGGGTAGCTATAGGAGCAGACCTTGAAGACATCCAACTCATCGCCGACCCGCTGCTCACCATAGAGAGGGAGGTCACGATGATGGAGATGTACCGCCGTGTAGGTGAATATGCAGCGGTAAGCTTCCTTCTGCTTTGTCTACAACTTGAAATTAGTACTCATATCTTGACACGAGTATTTGCTCTATTTTGCAGGATCTAATCAAATGTTCATGCCGGAAGTCAGAGATGCTCCAGGGCTACAGGTGATAAGGATATCGCTCCTTTAGTTACACATGGCACTCCTCCAATTGTTCTGCAAGGACCAATCACTAGAGCTCGAGCTAGACAATTGAATCAACAAGTGAGCTCGTTCTTGTGTATTTCTTTTATTAATTTTGAGAATAGGTTGCTACCCAATGATGTTATTGTGCTTAGGAATAATGGAGATGACCAGGAGTACTTGAGGAGAAGCATGAAGGTGGAGAGGTCCAACAAGGGGCATCCAAGTTACACGGAGGTCCAATGTACATCAAGTTCGAGTCCACCTCGGAGTCTAGGAGCAGTCTGCCTTAGATTGGGCGCCCAGGCCGCATACGGAGTCGGATTGCGATGTTCTATATATGGATGGAAAGATAATTTGATAGATATTTTAATGGAGCTGGTCCCATGCTAAAATTCCATCAGAGTCAACAGGAATCGTTGAAACAATTGGATGTCCAGAATCTGTCAGGGTGTTGCGCCACCATCTTTCAGGCCGTTGGGCCGTGTATCGTGTTGGAGCCCATTAGGGGCGCGTCCAGGGGTCTTGCACGTTCCTAAACACTTTATATTCAGTAGAGTCAGTCAAGTTAGGGTTTGGATTTTGCTTAGATTATTTCTGTCCTTGACAGTCGCCGTTCGGGAACTTGCCAAGGAGCGGGAGTACTCCTCCCGGCTGCTGATGAAATATGATGGTCAAATTACTGACGACTTCTTTTCTGGAGGTCGTCGATGGATAGACTTGTCCAAGGAGATTTTGCCTTAGAAACTGAGTAGCTTTGTACAGTCTTGTGATTACAAGCTGAGTTGGGCGATGGTACCCGGGGAGTTGAATAGCTCGGCGAACTTGCTTTTGCAAGTCGTAATCATGCAGAAATAGGTAGTCATTTTACGATAAAAATAGATGTGTTTTATTAAATTGTAATTATACAACTAGGGATGGTCAATTTTACAAAAATATGTAAACTAAGGGTAGAATCGATAAAGTTGCTCGATGTTCCACGAGTTGTCGACGTCTTTGCCAGAGAGGTATTGGAGCCTATACGACCCAGGTCCAGTGACCCTGGAGACAATGAAAGGACCTTCCCATGACGAATTTAGCTTGTACAATCCCTTGGTGTCTTGGATACGCTTGAGAACTATATCACCTATGTTGAACGAACGTTCTTTGACGTTGCGATCATGATAGCGGCGGATTCCTTCAAGGTACCTTGCTGACTGGATGAGTGTTGCACAACGAGCTTCCTCAAGGTTGTTTAAGTCTAGACTCCTTGGTTCTTCTGCTGCGCCCTCCTCGGGCTGCTCGACTATTGGAGATTTCCACATGACGTTGGTAGGGTGGACGGCTTCTGATCCGTAGACCAGGAAGTAGGGCGAGTACCCTGTAGGCTTGCACGGCTGAGTACGAAGCCCCGAGAGGATATTGGGTAGTTCGGGAACCCCTTCTCGGAAATGTTGAGCGTGGGGGGCGCCAACGCTAGGAGGCCATGGCGAGGCGGACGGGCTCCACGAGATCCGCGACGGCTTGGTTGAGCGAGCGGGCAAGCGGCTAGGCGAGGGAGGTGTCGTAGGAAGGAGAAAAGAAAAACGAGGGCGGAGAAGAGAGCTGGGCCGATTGGACGGTTCACGGGGGGAGGGATCGAAGGAAGGGAAGGGGCGGAGGCACATGAGTGATGGATGTGTACGAAGAAGGGATTGGAGGGCTGAAATCGGCTCGAGGGAGAGCATGGGCGGGGGTAAGATCACGGACAGTAAAAAAGTCTTCTTTTTTCTTTTTTTACGTAGAGATAGGAGTTGAGAAAAGGATCAGGCTCCGAGTGCGACTCATTTATATTACGAGTATTTCGTTTCCTCTCTAGTTTTTAAGTAAGCCTTGTGGTTAATCTTATGGGTACTCGAGTTATTTGGCGATTTTATCTGTCTTTCTGCAATTTAACTTCCTGCAAGTGGTCCGATGAATTACTACTTTTCTTTTAGAAAATGGGTTGGATTTTATTAATACAATACTTTTACATCCAGTCCCCTGAGAGAGTACCCTGAATAAAAGCAAAATTACAGATAAATCCTCTGTAGGAGCACCCAAAGACTGTCGCCGATCGTCGTTGCCGCAGTTCAGGTCTTCCCCACCTCCCACAACGAAGAAGATGAAGCTCATGGCGGGATTCCGATTCGACGAAGAGTTACAGGCCATAGCACACCGAAAACATGCTGTTTATCCGCTGAACGCACCGGCCAATCCTTGATTTCACCGGGATCAGTCGCCGGTCTGATGAAATACTACGTACCGTGAAACTGCACAAGGCTGAAACTGCACAAGGCCCATCTGCCAACGCTATGGCAAATTCCACAGCAATCAGGGGGCATTGTGTAAAACCGTAGCCCGTTCGTCTTCGTCCTCCAGAAAAGGAAAAACCCTTTGTCGTTTGTCCCGCCCAGCCTAGGGTTCTTCCTTCACGCCGCCGCCGCCTCGCCTCGCCTCGCCTCGCCTCGTCTCCGCGCCACCCAGGTAATTTCCGGAAGCACCTGCGCTTATTTTTCGTTTCCCGCCGTCCTACTCGTCGTATTCACCCGCTCCTCTCTGATGGACGCAACTGGTGTGGTGGTGGAGATCCATACGGGCTTCAGAATTTGAGATCCCCTCGTCTGTTGCTTAGACGCCCTAGATTACTCGCAAGGACCGCTATTTCGCTTCCGCAGATTCCGTTCTTTGCTCCGCCACGGAGCTGAATTTGGAGCCTCCAACGCTAACAACTAGCAGACAAGCAGTTTTTTGTTACTATATGGATCTGTGAATCACTACATATTGGTCTCATTCATGCGAATAGTGAGTGATTTGGCTTTTAATCCATATGCAGATTGCCGGTTCTACTAAGCACTCATGGCGGAGGAAACCAATGTAAGCACAGAATTACTGCATTTCTTCTCTTATGCTGCTGTATGCTGTCATCCTCTTGGTGCCGTGAAACGGGAATTAATTGTGATTTGGTTCTTGTGTGGCCTTCCCATTTTCTTTGTTGATATAGGGAAAGAAGGAAGAGGAGGAGTTCAGCACCGGTCCTCTGTCAGTGCTCATGATGAGCGTCAAGAACAATACCCAGGTTGGTTGATTTCCACTGGAAAATACGGTTTTCTTGTCCAAGTATGAAAAGTATGCTTATGCTCACGTGTATATCGTGTAATCTGTTACCATGGTCACTAGTTATCCAAGGTACCTATCCTGCTGTGTCAATACCCTGCCACCTCCTCCTCGTAGTCCTGAAATTTAGATCCATTGTCAGGTTGCACCAAAGTTTCTGTGTATCCTTTATCCTACTGGCTGTTGCTATTGCATGTCTTTCTTATTTGGGCTGAGACAAGTGTTAGCTCTCTTTACCCTGAAGCTTCTGTTTGAGCAAATCATAGGAACAAGTAAAGCTTCTTAGCTAAAATATGTTTCTTGGTTGTGATTCTCACATGGTATACTGATTCGAACATTATTTTTTTTCTTTTTGCATGGAAGCGATGCAATAGCCTCAGTAATCAGTATTGTGTTTATATGACTTAACTGTGGTTCTTACAGTTTATTTTTTTAAAAAAAATTGTTCATCAAAGTGATGTGGTAGTCTTGGTACTCAGTATTGCACTGCATCATGATTTTGAAAGTTGTAGTACTAGTACCTCTCAATCATAGGTTTTCCTGTCTACAGTATCTAATTTTCCTGCACTACCACCGTGCATCAAGCATCATTCTAAAATTGTTTGCATTATCAAGGGTTAGATTAATTTCCAGTATCTATTTTCTGAGTGGAATTATTGATTTGGCTCTAACTGACCCATTCAGCAAAAATTGTTTCACACTTGTTATTTCAGTTAGCCAAAATCGTTGTGGATCTTTATTTCTTTGAGGACTTGCAAAAATAAGCTATAAGATGTATCTGGTAACTGTCCTGCCTGCTTAATTGCTGCCAACTGCTGGGCAAGCAATTACCAAACCCCATAAGGCCGTATTTCCACCCACCTGACCTAACCTGTGCATGTTATGCAAGGCCATCTTTCCCTACAAGTATGGTCACTATATCATTGTTAAGTGCTGTACTGTTTCTCTCTGCTGTTTTGCATATTAAGAGATTTTTTGTTAAATTGCATGGTGCTGACTGCAGATAGTGCTTTGCAATCCTTATCCTGATTATTATGTGCTGTGCCCTATGTCTTAGGTTCTTATCAACTGCCGGAACAACAGGAAGTTACTTGGTCGTGTGAGAGCATTTGATCGGCATTGCAACATGGTGCTTGAGAATGTTAGGGAGATGTGGACTGAGGTATGTAACCTTATTCTCCTGGTTTTTGTATTTTTTCTCATCTAGTATTGCTTTGTTCATTCGTGAACAATTGTTGCTTGTGTTACAGGTACCAAAGACTGGTAAAGGCAAGAAGAAGGCTCTTCCAGTGAACAAAGACAGGTTCATAAGCAAGATGTTCCTCCGTGGGGATTCAGTCATCATTGTTCTCAGGAACCCCAAATGAGTCTCTTGCGCACAAGAAGTCTTGCTAGTAGTAAATTGCTATGGACTAGTCTGTATGCCAAGTACTTGAAACATGGAATTGCAATAGACTGACGATGCCTGAGCCAGAATTAGCTGTGTATGTTGATGGTGGTGGCTTGTAGCTGGATGTTTTTACCTCTTGTACCTGAATTGCATTGGTACTTGGTCGTTTATGTTCGAAATATCAGCAAACTCACAGATTGAATTTGCTGTCATTCGAGAATAGTAATTACCGTCACTTAAAGGTGACCTAAGTGCCAGTATAAAATAAACAATCAATCTTACACGAGGGATAACAAAAATTAAAAAGAACGTAAAGCATGTCAGGACTCAGGAACGATCAGTCTGGACGTTGGCAGAGGTGTTTCCGCTGTTACAGATCATTCATTTCATTTCTTACATGAATGCATGAAGAAAGTAATCCAGTCAATTCTTCACCAGAGTTCGCAAAGATTCAATCTAACTTTTAACTTTTGTGGTCGAATTTTAAGTTTGAAGGAGCCTCCATAGGCTGATGTGCACACAGTACTGTTCTGTTTTTTTTAAGAACCAGTACTGTTCTGACCTTAAGAATGACCTGCACAGTGAAAACAGAACCCTTCCCATAATTGATGCAATGAGGTTCTCATAATTGATGTAATGAGCAACTTGGTTTCTAAACATCAAGCCATCTGAAAAATTTTGGATAGCACAAAAATGAGATGAAAGGAGTGCTACTAACCTTCTCAGATCAGACACAGCACAAAATAAACAAAATAATCATTTAGTTGAGCTGTGATGTGTAAACTGTTCATCCAACTTTCTTGGGACTAAAAAAGACTCTATTCTTCTTGTTGTAGCAGTGAGTGTGCTCTTCCATGTTATCAGAAGCAAGAACCATAAATGCAAATGGACCGGCCTCTGCCACCATTAACCGATCAACTCATCTGCTTCCTGCTGAGTGCTCTGATCAATGGGAGCGTCTCGCTGATGCTTAGAGACCGACATATGCAGCACTCAATATGCAATCATGATGGCTTTCCAACCTATTCCCTGGTGTCATTATATTTGCTATTTCAGGTCCATTTGTGATTTTGGCTGTATTACTCTGATCAATCAAATTGCTCAAATGAATCATTCTTGTCTCTATCTCTTGAACTTGTGAGGGGGGAAAACCTTTCAGGAAATGGAGATACCAGGAGGTCGGAAATAACGATTCATCTTAGGTCAGGTCATGGGATAGATAAACTGTTTTGGCCATCTTTTTAGGAATATCAGAAGTTGAACAATAAATTTCACCCATCGCTTAGGATATGAAATTCAGGTCTATATCAAGGCAGCAGATTAAGTGTAGTTGAAAAAACAAATTTCATCTAAAATGGAAAAGACAAGATATGATGCATTGTTACACACAAAATAGAGAAAGAGAAGGTTTTGGCTGTTCCGCTGCACATTTCTTCTGCACTTCAGCATTAATGGCGATAACATGACTGATTGAGGGTATATGGCTGTAATCAACTGAAGGATGCGGCCACAATAGTTAAAGGTTTTCTTGGTGCATCAGATGATTTAAGGTTCTACAGAAAATTCAAATAATTATTCATAAAACTGCTGCATGCTGTTCGCGAGCTGAACTCTTACATGCTATGGTCACCAATATTTGTAAATAAATACCACAAAGAATACAAACTTAATCTTTAACAGTATTCCAAATAGTTTGTCAAACTTGTACACATTAAGAGTATTAACCAACAGGTGTTGATCTTAACTAGTGAGATCAAATATCTTAGCAGGCTACTGTAAATTTGGGATGTTCTCTTTAGCCCAGAAGCATCATAGCATTTTTGTTTGCAGCTTTAGGCCCAAATCACTGTCCCCATAAAAATCTGGAATCAAGGAATGCACTATACAGAATTACTGATTAGGGCTAACCATTTCTGTTAATGGCATTGTCTCTGTGGCAGTAATATGAGGCTCATTTGTGCTTGCCACATTACTCTGGTCAACCACATCTTTTGAATGAAACATTGTTGCCTCACCCAGGGTGGAGAAAGAAAAAATGAGCTGGATTGCAATGATGTTGTTGTACAGGATAGAAACTGAAGCTAAACATAAAGCATCACATGAGATGAAAAATAACTCCTTTTGCATATATATCAAGTTACTGCCTGGCAAGGTGCAAATGGAAAGCAAAATTCATTCAGAGTGAAAACCGCAGGACATGAAGAATCCATCCATCCATCCATTCATCAAAATTCCAAATTCCTTGTGTGGCACAAATTACTCTTGGCCTTCCAATTTCTAATGGTAGTAAACTTCTACTCTCATCTTATGGCGTCGCGTTTCAATTTCCTTGAGATCACAAAGCTAAAGCTAAGCTCGACTGAAGAAAAACTGAAGCAAACAAAGTAGCCGGCTTGAGCAAGATGACAACTAACTGGGCTCGTAAAGAGGCGTCGATGGGCACACGCATCGGCCAATCAGTCGTCGGATGCTGCCGAAGAGGAGGAGGTGGGGTCGGCGAGGTAGGCGAAGCGCGCGGCGGACGATGTGGAGAAGAGCTGGTACTTGCGGACGCAGGAGCGGACGCACTCCTCCTCCCGCTTGCCGAGCGCCCGGCGGTAGAAGGTGACGACGCAGTCGGAGAAGCAGCGCTGCGAGAGCCAGTTGTACAGCCGCATCCTGCGAGGCACCACACGGGGGGAGAGGGAGACGCGGCTCAGCGAGCGAGCAAGGGAAGGGCTCCTCGGAATAGATAGAGAGAGAAAGGACTAGTTACGCGTCTCGAGTCTGTAGTTTTTCGGTGATGGCGTCCATCCGCGCCTGGTCCTGCTCCTCGTCGCCGGCGGCCGTGGCGGCGGCGGAAGCTGCGGCGGCGTCCATGATTCAGTGTGTTTCTTGGAGGACGGGGCTGGAAGAGAAAGCAGGGTAAAGCAGGCCCAGAGAGAGCCTAGAAGAGCGGGGGCTCCTGCGCATGTACAAGAAATGTAAGCCCACGAAAGCCCAGCAAATCGCGCATCACCCAGCACAGCAACTACAGGTATGACTACCGAAAGTCCATTTGATAACGGTCCACTGAAAATTATTGGACCAACATTTATTAAAAAAAGTTGTACCAACATTTAAAAAAAAGTTAATCTAACCTTCTTCTCCGACTCCGGCGACCGGCAAGCCCGCGCACGGGTCGGGGTGGCGGTGCCAGTCGGCTGTGGCGGCGCGGGGCAGCGCGACGGTGGTGGGGGCGGGAGGGGGGGTGGCGTCAGGCGGCAGCACACGAGCGTGTGACGGCGAGCAGGGGTGGCCGCGGCGACGACGCAGTTGATGCAGATCCGATGGATCTCATTCCCTGCACGAATCTTAAATATTGGAAGGCTTAAAAATTTTTTCTCGAAGATGGATAGGATTTCCGTAGAAGAGCACTACAGTCGAAGACGGGATGCAGCCCATGGGCCTTCTTTACTGCCGCAGGTGGTCTGGCCCGGTAGAAATCTTTGGGCCGGCCCGTTACGGAAAGGGCAGTGGTGCTTCTTTGCCTTAGTCTCTCAGCCCAAGTTCCTTGCTTGCAGTATCCATTTCTTTTTTCAAAAAAAAAAGGAATTCCTTGCTTGCAGCATCTGGCATTCCACACAAAAGTTCAGTGAGGTCATTCATTCTAGTAGGAGCTTCTTCTTTTTCTTGGCGCTGCGAGCGAGAGACAGGGAGAGATGGCCAAGATCACGGGAGCCGAATCATTCGAGGCTGAGGCCGTCTGGTTAGGGCTGCCGCGGCGGAGCACCATCACGGTGAGCATCGAGATGGACAGGCCCGTGCTGAACCCCAAGCTCCATGGCTTCCTGCTGTCGCACCGCGCCCTCCGCAGCTTCCTCAACGTCGGCGCCGCCGCCGCTTGCAAGGTCGCCGCCGAGGATGCTTTCGACTGCCTCACAACAGGTCTCTTTCTTGATCCATCATTTATAGTCTGCGGCGCTCTGCTCATCAGCATCTCATTTCCTTACTTAATCAATTTTATCTTTCGCCAACAAACTTTCGTTTTTGTTTGCAGGGGGCGTTTCAAGGCACAAAGTTAAGCATTCAGTGAGTACCTTCATAGATTTCTTCACTATATTAGTAATAAAAAGTTGTAGTAAAACAAAAATCTGTGTTTAGAAGACCATGTCAATGTCTAAGAAAAACATCACTTGTTTGTTATTGGAGGGAGTATCCGAGTATATACATTTAACATCGAACTTGTTAATCCGAGTATACTTTAATCTTTGCTCGAATATCTATTATGTATGCAGGTGAAGAACATGTGCAAGGAGGGTTCGTACTGGGGTAATTCTGTTACTTGTTTTCCAAACTTGATTGTTTGCATCGGCATCAATACATAATCTCCTTTAATTCGCCCTCTTCTGGTCGATCAGATGTTTCTCTCTTTCACAAATCAAATCTGCACGCAGGCGCTGCTGCTGGAGCTTTTGAGGCCATCGAGTATGGATTGGAGCTGATGCGCGGTCGCTCTGACTGGGTAACCACGAACACTGATCCAATGATTTGAGGGAGCCATGTTTTTCTGATATCTGCAGAAATCTTCACCATTTACATTGTTATTTTTGGTACTCCATTGATCGATCGTGTAGAAGAACGCGATGATCGGAGGCGCGTTAGCTGGTGCTCTCATCTCCGCCGCCAACAGCAGCCACAGAGACACCAAGCAGGTGATCAAGCATTCCATCGCCGGTGGCGCCATTGGAACGGCTGTTGAGTTCATCAGCCACCGCAGGCACGTCGTTTTCGGTCCCATTAGACTCGAGGATACCGATGAAATTGAGCAGATTAAAATATGGGAGGTGCCCCAAGATGCCAATAAAAGTGGCGCCAAAATGGTAAAATCTTGGGAATTCAAAAACGCCACCGATTGGATCTGTGGGCTGTGGGCCAAGGACTGACGCCGCCTGCAAAATGTCCTTTTATCGGGCAAGCTAGCCCAGCCTGCTTTGGGAAATGGTTCTTTACATGCAAATCCACTCATTCGCGAACCATAGGTATTCTTTACCGTGGTATCTTTAAAATTTTAGTGATCGTCATCTGTATTTTTTTACCATGGTACCCTTATACTACCTATACTACTTTTGAATACTAACCATATCATAGGTGAAAATTTCAATAGTACGCAATTAATCTAGACCGTCAAGTATTTTTATACTAGTCCTTTTTTCGAGAACACAAGCCGTAAAAAAGGCTTGTGAATAATAAGTCTCCCGTTTCCTCTAGAAAGGAAGTTAGGCAGTATAGTCCCTACTGAGGAAAAGTTGGGAAAGGAAGGCAAGTGTACTTGTACTTTTGTGCGAAATTTCACGCACTTGTTTTGAAAATGATGCAAATTCAATAGCGACCAACCATTAAGCTCTTAACAATTCAAAAAAATAAGTCAAAAGCTACAAGGTTCTATTCAACTCCTAGCTTTGGTAAGTCAAGGCCGTCTGGATAAGACCGGACCCAGCCGGCCTTAGAAAAAACTTTTACCTCAGGTGGCACTCGGAGATCCTATCCATCTTCCGAAAGGAAAAAACTTATCGACCTTCTAATATTTGAGATGAGTGCGGAACATAACACGGCTGACCGATCCTCTTCTTCTTCCTCCCCATCCCTCAGCCTTAGGGCTCGCTCGCCTGCACCTGAAAGGCTGAAAACCTGCGTGCTTGTAATGTTGGATGATGCCTAAAAAATTGAAATGTTAGATGTAAACCACAATAAAGCCATTGGCCCGGCTCATTGTGACAGGGGGCCTAATACTTGTGCATGCTTTGCTTCCCTCCCTCAACTCCACTCCATCCCTGTGTTGATCGATGATAATTCGATTCGATACCAAATACTACCAAAGCAAAGGTTAAGTTCCTTGCTTCCTGCATCTGCGTTTCTCCAAAACTTAACTAAAAAACGAAAGAGTTCCTTGCTTCTGCATCCCTTCTAGTAGTATGTAACTTGTTGTATCCATCTTGGTACTTGCGCAGAGTCGCAGAGAGAGATTCAGGAAGAGATCGACGAAATGCCTGAGCTCGTAGAATTCTGGGTGGAGGTGGTGTGGCTGGGGTCGCGGTGGTGGCCAAACAATGGCATCGCGGCGGGCAGCCCCGTGCTGAACCGCGCCGTGCGCGCCTTCCGCAACGCCGCCGCCGTCGCCGCCTGCAAGGTCGCCGCCGAGGACGCGTTCCACTGCTTCGCCACCGGGGACGTTTCGAAGCACAAGCTTGAGCATTCGGTAAACACACATCATCAACATCATGCATGCTACTTGTTTGTTGCAACTTACATCAAAATGCAGTGGGACATCATAGATAGCTTATTAAGTCTTTCTTCCTATCAATATGCATAGCTGAAGAAAATTTGCAAGGAGGGCGCATACTGGGGTAAGTAATCAGCTGACTGATAGATTGTTTCAGACTAGCTCAATGACAGAGTCCATATCCTTCATCTCCTAGCACTCTCTTGATCATCACTGTTTCTTCTTTCTCCAACAACAATTCCTTGAATTGTTTGTCAAGGTACTGCTGCTGGAGTTTATGGGGCCATGGAGTCTACGGTGGAGGAGATGCGTGGTCGCACTGACTGGGTAAATGTGTTTTCAGGGAGCTTTGAATTGGTCGATCGGCATCGCAGCTGTCTGTACCGATGTTCAGTTTTTATGTTGCTGTTGTTTCTGGTCCTGCAGAAGAACGCGGTGATCGGAGGCGCCCTAGCTGGCGCGGTCATGTCTGCTGCCACCGGCGCCGGCAGGAACAGCCGCAGAGACAAGGTGGTCAAGGATGCCATCGCCGGAGCCGCCATCGCAGCCGCCGCCGAGTTCATCGGCCATCGCATTCGCGTGGATCTGGGTGTCGTCAAGTCTGGTGATGCCAGCAGCAACAAAACGAGCGAAGGTCGAAGTGGTGCCGAGTTATACGTATGGGAACGCCGCCGCCAAGACGTGGATCCATGGGTCATGGGCCGAGGTGTGGAGCTGCCTCTGCAATTCAGGACGGCGGATCCATCATCATGAATGGGCTGGGCTATCCTTTCACGCGCCACACGCCTGGCCCTGCCCGTTTAACAAAAGGAAATGTTTTAGCTCCAGGCTCCCTCTCGATCGATCGTGTATCTGTTTTCATTCAAGTTTTCATCAAAATTTGACGGCCCAAATAACAAATTTGGATGTAAACATCACATTGATGAATACTAAAGCCATAAATCCCTTGGCAAACAATCCATGAGACACAGCTGCAGGGAAACACCAACAACAAAAACACGTTTACAATGTTTGAAGGAATTAATTATTAAAACAAAAATCACATATATTGATGCAGTGGCCACATATTGCCATACACTACAATTCCAAGCCAAAATAAACTTAACCTTTTGATGCGTAAAAATTTCCAAGGTACGGTGTTGCAAAGAAAAAAACGATATGTTGGTCATTAGGAGTATCGACCCATCTAGCTTAATGACCTCCAATTTCTTTAGGAGGAGATCAACCGAATAAGTCCTTAAGAGTAACCGAGCCGAGGAGAGGATGTAGCTACCATAATGGTAATCCAAGCTCTCCATTTCTAACCAAAACCAAAGCTCCCGGCCAAAAGACATTACGTAGTCAAAAGCTTTTGATGTTTCAAGCTTTACACGTACACATACTGTGTAACTGCTTTATGAACGCACTTTTGCGTTTCTATGAATAAACTTTTGACTTTGAGGGATAACCAGGTCTCCTAATCATAGGGCCAGCGGTTTGCAAGCATGCATCACGAGCGACGCCGCCAGACGGCTGAGATCGTGGCGAGGCCAAGACTGCTGCCGGTGGTACGGCGTGACATGCACCACCGGGACAGGTCACGTCGTGAAGCTCGTAACTCGTAGGATTATAGAAAATTTGTAACTTATTGTGTCGTTGTACTGTAAATTGGCTCGGTGGACCACCTAACTTCAAATCTTAGATTCGCTATTGATTGCACTCTTGTTAACCGAGCCTGATAGGTTTCATGAGGATGAAACTCTTCCTTCTCTCTTTTCGTAATGATCCTACTGAAATGGTATAGAATTTAATGCTAACGAAACCCCTATTAAAAATGATCTTAGATAAGATTCACTATTATTCAGAATGTCAATTATTGTTTACGAAGACACTGCATGGTTTGGTTTGAGGAAGACACTGCATGGGATTTCCACTTCTAAAGTAATTGACAGCTCTTGGCCGAATATTCATTTTAAAACGAATTAAGCAGAAAACGGTCGGTTATATTTTTAAAAATAAAAATCTACGTTATTGCAATATAACAAATAGAATAATAATTAAAAAAATCAACAACAAACCTAACCCAAGGTACTCCAACAAACACGGCTGGGTCACTAGAAACACTACAAATTACAATCCATTAGGTACACGCCAATCAGCCATTGCAAATTTCACAACTCAACATCAACATCGGTCACATCTTGATTACTACATCAGATACTAGGCGTATCCATTAGTGGCATTAGCTTGTATCACGGATCTCAATAGGTACATGTACTGCAGCCTCTGGTAGATCATCAGCCGATTAGGGGCATTAATCATCATCTCGACATCGTTATCGTCGAGGTTAAACATCTCCATCAGAGCAGTGGGTCACCTCAGCTGACCGGTGGTCAGCGGACCAGTCAACTCTTGGACGAATATTTGGACCGACTGAATTAAAGTTGACACTGACGCATCGAAAGAAATGTCGAATTGAATAGCTCACTCCCACACCATAAATACCATAAATTGCCAGTTACTCATCCCAGCACTGCAAACTGAACCGAACACAATGGCTCCTACGCCAGAGTCCTTTCACGGAGCTGCAGTCATGTGCCTCCTACTCTTCCTACTTGCACCAACCGTCGCCGTTTCGTCTGTGTCCAGTGCCGAGATGTTCAACGGCAGCTGCATCGCGGCTGAGAGGGATGCGCTGCTCTCCTTCAAAGCCGGCATCACCAGCGACCCCACCAGACGGCTGCGATCGTGGCGAGGCCAAGACTGCTGCCGGTGGTACGGCGTGACGTGCAGCGCCAGGACAGGCCACGTCGTGAAGCTCGACCTCCGCAACGATTTCTTCATAGATGATTTATTCGCTGCGCCACAAGTTCACTGGCTGCGCGGGCAGATAAGCTCATCTCTTCTTGCCCTACGCCATCTTAATCATCTAGATCTTAGCGGAAATGTTCTTGCGGGCAATACACCTATACCGGAATTCATATGTTCTCTGAAGAGCTTGACATATCTCGACCTCTCTAACATGAATTTCAGTGGTCGAGTACCTCCTCATCTAGGCAACCTCACCAAACTGGTATATCTCGACATTCGCAATGATTTCGTAACACATGCATATGAATATGCACAAACATATTCATCAGATGTTTCATGGTTAGCAAGCCTTCGCTCACTGGAGTATCTTGACATGAGCGGTGTAGACCTTAGTGCAGCGGTTGACTGGGTTCATTCGATGAACACCCTCCCAAATTTGAGAGTGCTGGCTCTCCAAAATTGTCTACTAAATAGTTCCGTTCCATCACTTCCACACTACAACCTTACGGTTCTCGAGGAACTTGACCTAAGCCTCAACTCTTTTAACAGTCCCGCTGCGCCCAATTGGTACTGGGATGTAACTAGCCTCAAGAGTCTAGACCTATATTTATGTGAATTCACAGGCCCCTTTCCTGATGAGTTGGGAAACTTGACCATGTTAGAGGTCCTTAACATGAGAGGCAATAACATGGAGGGGATGATACCATCAACACTGAAAAGATTGTGCAGTTTACAGATGATAGACCTCAGCACGAATAAAGGGGTGTTTGGGAGACAAGGGCTAAACTTTAGCCCTGTCACATCGGATGTTCGGATGCTAATTAGGAAGACTAAATCTGAGCTAATTACAAAACTAATAGCAGAACCCCTAGGCTAAATCACGAGACGAATCTATTGAGCCTAATTAATCCATCATTAGCGAATGGTTACTGTAGCACCACATTGTCAAATTATGGACTAATTAGGCTCAATAGATTCGTCTCGCGATTTAGCCTAGGGGTTGTGTAATTAGTTTTGTAATTAGTCTAGGTTTAATACTCCTAATTAGTGTCCAAACATTCGATGTGACGGGGGCTAAAATTTAAACCCCTCCTCCCAAACACCCCCTAACATTGGTGGGGATATAACAGACCTAATAGAGAGGCTACCAAAATGTTCCTGGAATAGTTTGCAGGAGCTAGATTTGTCGAAGGCCAACATCACTGGCACGACAATAAAATCGCTGCTAAACCTCACTACTTTAAACGCGCTTGACATCAGCAGGAACCACTTGAGCGGTTCTGTGCCTGTGGAGATTGGAACATTAAGAAATTTAACTGAGTTGTGCATTGGCCATAACAGCTTCAGTGGTGTGATATCAGAAGATCACTTCTCTGGTTTGACCAATTTAAACGAAATCGACTTGTCTCAGAATGATCTTCAAGTCATGGTGGACTCGGATTGGGAACCTCCGTTCAACTTGCAGTTTGCAAGGTTTTCATCCTGTTATTTGGGTCCCCAGATTCCTAATTGGTTTCGATGGCAATCGAACATTTTAATCCTTGATATTTCAGATTCAGGTCTCACTGGTAGGATTCCAGATTGGTTTTGGACTACATTTTCTAATTCCGTACGTTTAGACCTCTCTTATAACCAAATTAGTGGTGAGTTACCACTTAACTTGGAGTTCTTATTGTCATTAGAACTGCGTCTTCAGTCCAATCATTTAACTGGTTCAGTACCACAGTTACCAAGAAGCCTTAGGTTATTGGACATCTCGAAAAATTCTTTAAATGGACACCTGCCATCAAAGTTTGGAGCTCCATATTTGCGGGTTGCACTTCTCTTTTCCAATTCTATAACCGGGACCATTCCAGAGTCAATTTGTCGATGGCCTCAACTGAAGGTCTTAGATGTTTCAAACAATCTGCTAACAATGGGACTACCTGATTGTACCAGCAACGAGCTGAAACAATGGAACCTGCCATCTAGCGACAACTCAAGGGTCAATTCTACAAACTCTTATAGTTTAGAAATCCATACCCTCCTTCTAAAAAACAACAGCCTTTCAGGGGGGTTTCCTTCATTCTTGAAACAATGCCACAATCTTATGTTCCTCGATCTGACTCAAAACAGATTCACTGGAAAGCTACCTACATGGATAAGTGAGGACATGCCTAAATTGGTAATGTGAAGGTTAAGATCTAACAACTTTTCTGGTCATATTCCAATTGAAACCATGAGGCTTTTTTCTCTTCGTATTCTTGATCTAGCAAATAACACTTTTTCTGGGGTTATACCACAATCTATTGTGAACTTGAAAGCTCTGACTACCACTGATGTGGCTTCAGATCCAATAGAGAATCCTTTCCTAGGAGATTATCGGTCTGGGTATGTGTCTTATGATGAGGGTCTGTATAATGATAGCTTGTCATTGGTAATTAAAGGGCAGGTTCTTGACTACAGGGAGAATGTTGTATATTTTATGAGCATCGATCTTTCTTGCAACAGATTAACTGGGAAAATCCCAGAAGAAATAGGTTCACTTCTTGGACTGATAAATTTGAACTTATCATCAAACTTATTGAGTGGAAATATCTCATATAAGCTTGGCAATCTGCAATCATTGGAGTCTCTTGACTTGTCCAACAACCAACTTTCTGGTGAAATTCCTTGGAGCTTGTCGAATTTGACTTCGCTAAGTTATCTGAATTTGTCCTACAATAACCTGTCAGGCAGGATACCCTCGGGACATCAACTCGACAGTCTCGAGACAGATGATCCTGCTTCAATGTACATTGGCAATCCTGGTCTTTGCGGGCATCCACTTCCAGTGGCATGCCCTGGAGATCAGCCAGCACAAGATGGTCCCGTCATGTGGTATGAAGATGGCAATAGTGAAATGGATTTTCATCTTGGTTTAATCGTGGGATTCTTGGTAGGCCTTTGGATAATATTTTGTGGCCTTTTGTTCAACAAGACTTGGAGATATGCCTATTTCAGCCTGTTCGACAAACTATACGACAAGGTGCACGTCTTCTCTGTACTCACTTGGCAACAATGGTTCAGAAAACCTGATACAAACTAAGCAAGCACTATATAAATGCATATGTATGACTTGCCGATTGGACTGGTACCTTCGACTGTGGAGCTTTGGGTTTTTTTATGTAATGGATGGTTCACATCGTCCACAACCATGTTAAAGTACTTTCTCAAGGTATAAAATTATATATAAATGTGTGATATATTGTTGTGCTGTACTGTAAGAGACTGTTAAGTGTAATTTGTAAGACAGCCTCCACTATTTGCTGTGTGATCTGCTTGTCGTTTGGAATGCCAACAATGTATTGAGACCAAATACCCTCTTTTATCCAATATACATTTACGGTTTATTTCACCTTTAATTTGATCTTCTGAAGATGTTGGCACCGATATCAACAAATGTGAGTCCATTCATGATTTTCTTATACTTCTGAGCATTGCTCTGTTTCGTGGACGAGCCTACCGAGAGGAGGGTCCAGAATGTGCCCGCTTCCAATGCATGCCATGTGTGTTCTTGGTTGAGCTTACTTCTCGCGTCATTTTCAGTTAACAGGGGAAAAAAAGAGGTATTTTTGTCAGAGGAAGCTGTTTTTACATGCTTTCCAGGCATGCGGTAGCGAGAGTACGAGCTGTAGAGGAGTTTAGCCTCACTCACGAGCTCGACATGATGACATGGCGTTACACGAGAGCAAACACACAGTCTGTACTCCGTAGTTTGCACGGAACGGGCACATTCTGGACCGTCCATGCTTGCACGGAGCCACGGACCACACGGGGCGAGGAGGAAGAAGGGGACGGCCTGGCGGGCTCGTCTTGTCCGCGAGCCCTGATCGATCAGATAGGTGCAGGGGCACTGGCTGGCACGCGGGCCAGCCCAGCCACACCACGCCAAGGAAAAGGAGAGAGGAGGACCATCCATCCATGGTGGCGCGCGCGCCTCACGCGGCGCGAGTAGACGGATGTGCTGTGGCCTGTTGGAGCAGCAACAAAACAAGGGGAGAAGCCCTGTCCGTGGGGATCATCACCATCGGTTTCGTGGCTTGGCAGCCACCGCCACCGCCCTCTTCCCCATTCTTTTATCTTCTCCGAGGCGAGAGAGAGAGAGAGAGAGAGAGAATCTAGTGTCCATCTCACATCGCCACACGCAGCGCCTGGGAGCTGCCAGGGAAGGAAGAGAAGAGAGACAGGAGACAGGATGCCCCACGGCCGCTTCTCGGGGTCGCTCAGCTCGCCCAAGATCGACGTCGTCATCGACATGGGCAACCCGTTCCTCAACCGCACCGTCGACGGCTTCCTCAAGATCGGCGCGGTCCGTTCCCCTTCTTCCCTCACCTGAGTCCCCTCCCCTTCCTCACTCCCTCCCCTGTTTTCCTGCCTGCACATCAGGAGTTTACAATGTGCCTCACATCTATCTATTCTATTCTAATCGATCCCTGCTGTTGTGTTGAATGCTTGATCAGGTCGGCGCTTGCAAGGTGGCCGCCGAGGAGACCTTCGAGTGCCTCCACAGAGGTTCTCTTCTGCCCCTGCTTTCTACCCCTTTTCTTATTCATTGCTCTTCTTCGAGTTCAGTCATACTGTATTCACCTTGTTCTGCTTATTTTTGTTTTTAGCCTTTTCTCTTTACAAAAAAGGATTATGTGGTTGATAACACTAGTAGTCTCAGTTCCATAGCCCAGGACCTTTTTAGATGCAAAAGTTCTCATTTTGCGGCACGTACGTCAGAGATTGAAAATATGTTGCCACAAAACATCTGCATACTCTGCGACCGCAATTAACTGCAAGGACCAGAACAGTGGAGCAGATACAACATTACAACCCCATACTGTATTTTGCATAACCTGCATTTGCCATTCAGTATTACACTGAATTTTCTGCACATTTGTGTAGCCTGCATTTGACATTCAGTCTCGATTAGATGACTGAAATGGAAAGAATTTTGATGGTCTTACTGACGGTTCGCTTAGTTCTGAACATTGGACCTGACCAGTGCAAAATCGTGTTACCTCGACAGATCTTAATTGATGCACTCACACTAGCTATGTGCCAGCTTGTACACTTCTTCTCTTATTTCTTGTTTTCTCTTCCTTATTTTGTATTTTGTAATCTGCTAGAGTATTTTAACTCACTTCCTTTTAATTAAGCACTGCTAGCAGGCCACCTACTATTGTTGTGCCAATTCTGTTGTTCTGCACCTTTAAATTTGTCCAATGGCATTTCAGAGTAATTTTATTATGTATTCATGTTTTTTGTGCTCAAAAGATTATGGGACGCTTGCATTGTTTGTTGCTATATTTCACTGCCTAACAGGAGAAGAAGTTGGTACTGTGCGCCCTTGCACACATTATGACAAAAATTTTCTTGTTTCTTTGCAGGGGATGTTTCAAAGCACAAGCTTGAGCATGCGGTAAGTATTTTCGCGATGTTTGTCTACCTGTTTTTCAACTATTCTAGCTCCATTCCCTTTTTCACTTAGAGAACATATTGTGGTTCAATTTTCCTAGACCTTGCCAGTTAGATAATGTGAGTAGATTAGATTGTGCGGAATACTTAGATGAATAGGAAAGACCCAGAGGGCAGTACATATAGGCGCCTCCCTGGCTAACTATGGAAGCCTAGAATCAGGGGAGGTGACTATGTTTCAACTTCCTAAATGTTTTTAATAAGGATGCTCTTACGTTATCACCCATGGATCATGATTTACTGAGATTCCAAAAAGAAATGTTATGAATACTGAATCTCTAGCTAAAGTCTCAATCCAGTACATTTTCACCTGAGGAGTTAGATGTGCAGCTCCTCAAGATAGAAATGAGAACCAAAACCCTGCTCCTCTTTTGCATATTGCTACATTGTTGTGTATCTGTGGGTTTATTTCTTCACAAAGTTTCTGTTCGCATTGCACTAATATGCTTTTCTAAATATCTATGCAGCTGAAGAAAATGTGCAAGGAGGGTGCATACTGGGGTAACTAATTGACCAATTTGTACAGTTTATTGTTTCAAACACAAATAAATGCGATGGTTTCTTTCCCTTCTTTTACGCTCTGACTGATTTATGTGTTTGTTTCTCTAATATGCAGGTACTGTTGCTGGAGTTTATGTGGGTATGGTGTATGGAGTGGAAAGGGTCCGTGGTCGCAGTGACTGGGTAAGAAATTATTGAATATGAATCTTTCAGTTTTATTGTGGTTAATTGAACAGTCTAAGAAATGTTATGTGCCTTCCTGTTGGGGAAAAAGTTAAGTGCCCACTTGAAATGTAGACCTCATTACAGTTTGGCTAAGATTTTTCCGTAAATATTACAAGTGAAAATTGTGGCTCTATACGGCACTGGTACCTCATACATCAAGATTCTTCCAACATCTGTTCCCCATCTCTCTGTCCAAAAATCAGATAATCGTCATGTTAATTTAATTTGTTAGAAATCAGTAAATCTAGAACAAGATAGGTCCTTTTCGGGACAGTTTGGAACCATTAAGCACAGTATGACAACAACGTAGAGACTCCTCTCAGAAAAGAATGTTAGAATCTGTAACCAGTTCATTCCATTAGTCATCTTTTGGTGTTGATTAACCCTCTTGCGTTCCGGTTCCCCTGCAGAAGAATGCGATGATCGGAGGCGCCTTGTCTGGTGCCCTGATCTCTGGTGCCACCAACAACCACAAAGACAAGATCATCAAGGATGCCATCACTGCTGGCGCGGTTGCAACAGCCGTTGAGTTCATCAACTGCCTTACCTAGTCATGCAGCTGCGTTTGCAGTGCTATTGTAGTACATTAAGAATAAGGACTTCTTCAGTGAAGCCATGTTCAGTTCAATAAACCTCCATCTTCAGTATTCGTTTCTGTTTGGCACTTCTGCTCCGTGTGAATTCGCTGAGCAACCGTTTTTTTGTTACCCTTGTGGTTTTGCAGTTGTCACTGATTCTGTGGCGATTTGTTTGAGTGAATGACACTTCCTGTGGGTCATTATCTCTAGTGTCCACTTCGCAGTTGCAGACATGGATTCGCACTTCCGCAGGTAGTTGCCTCTATCGTCAGCCTCTTCAAGATACGACAGAGTGACAGACGTCAGACGCGACGCGAGGGAGGCGGTGGCGCGAGGCAACGTACGGCGCTGAGGAGCAACCGCGAAGCGCGGCGTAGCTACTGATGCATCACAGGCGAGAAAGTTTGTCTCCGGCGGCAGGCGGTGGCGGACAGGATGGGAGAGCGTCCGTAGCGCGAAGCCTCCCGTCGGCCGTCGCTGGCGTGTCCTCCGCCGAAGCCGGTGAAGAGCTGGAGGAGCTTGAGGTGGTCTCCTTCCGGACGGGAGCCCCACGGGGTCGCCATCAACGCCGGCCGCGGACCGCCCGGCGCCGGCGGCGGGAGGGAGGGAGAGGAAGCGGTTTTTCAATTTAGCCCCCGATTTGGATCGATCCAATATTTTTACAGATAACCCTGATTTGGATCGTGATTAATAGTCGCGATCTGAATATTTGCAATAAACCTCCTGCTTTGGATCGCGATTAATAGTCGCGATCCAAATATTTTCATAAACCCCTCTAGTTTGGATGACTATTTTTCATCTTCGTCCCTCGTTTGCACCTGCTATCCTTGACTCGGTCGATCTTCCATGGTGATGGGCTCTCGCGCCCGCCGGCCGAGTCTTTTGTTTTTTAACTTTTTTTGAAAGATTCTCACAAATACGCTTCCGGCGGAACCATTTCAAAATCTGGACCCTTAGCTTGGCGCCATCCACGATAGCGCCAAGCTTACATATCTTAGCGCTAGCCTTCCTGGCGCCAAGGTCCATGCCTAGCTGCTGACGTGGATGCCGACGTGGCGAGAGCTTGGCGCCAGCCATCGTGGCGCCAAGCTTGGCACCGTGGATCTTCACGCCAAGCTTGACGCCGTAGATCTCGACATCGAGCAGTTACCCTATACCTCTTAGTGTTTCGATTGAAATAAGTATAATTATTCTGAGAAGCATATAACAAATCACGCTGCAATTCAGTTGGCTAGGACATGGGCCTCCTATCTCAAAGACTTAGGTTTGATAAGAAGCCCGTGTCCTAGCCAACTAAACCACAATATGGTTTGTTGCATGCTCCTCGAAATAATTATACTTATTTCATTCAAAACGTCAAGAGGTATAACTGCTCGGCGCCAAGCTTGGCGCCAAAATCCAGCGCGCCAATCTCGGCGCCAGCCTTCCTGGTGCCAAGCCCCCGCTACATCAGCATCCGCGTCAGCAGCTGCGTATGGACCTTGGCACCAGGAAGGCTGGCGCCGAGATTTGTAAGCTTGGTAAGGTCCAGATTTTGAAATGTGTATTCGTGAGAATCTTTCATAAATGAAAAAGACCAAAGACAAAAAAAAAAGTCCCCGCCGGCGGCATGGATTCGGCGGAGATCCGCCCCTTTACGTTCTCGTGCTCCTTAGCGGCTCGGTCAGATCCTCCATACTCGACGCTGCCTCCCCATTCCCCGGCCCTACCCCAAGTCGTCGAGGGTCTCCGACTCCGCCGACCACCGGAGTCTGCGTGGGACCGGACCATGGCAGCTGAGCTCGATTGGAGTCGCGCCGGCGAGCTGTCCCGATCGAGGAAAAGATACTCCGCGACGCCTTCCCCAGCACGACCGATTCCGGCTGCCACGGCGGGCGGCTGATGAATGATGCGTGATGTTCCCCTGCACTGGAGCTGCATGGCCGTGGTTAATTGCACCGATCTGCAAACCCCTCTACGGAAGTGCAGGGCCGGTGACGAGATTGAGTTGGCCAAGAAACAGCTCGCGTGTCATTGTGATCGATTAGGGTATCTTATTCTCAAACCCATTTGTAACTCCTTTTTTGCTCAATACGAAAATAATCTTTTGGCACGCGTGGTATGGTCAGAATCTGAAGACTCTGAATCTTAACATGATCAATGCGATGGTAAGCTACTGAAAACGAGAAGATGGATCCTTAATCTTGAGGCACGTCATTAGTCTGATGAAAAGCTGAGACTGAAACTGAACTGACATGAAGGCCAGGAATATAATCAGCAGCTGCTGCTGCTGCTGCTGGCGATTCAGATTCACTGTTGCAATATCTCCTTCCATGATGCTCCAGCAATAATTCCTTTCCCTGAGAGGCATGTGGATCGGAACCTGAAAGATTGAGAAGCACCTTCAGCTTTGCAGGGGTCATCAATTCATCTGCTTGTGTGCTTTGCAGGGATCACTTTTGCAGTGCCACTGTCGTATCTACAATAAAAAGCAAGGACTTCTTCAGTGAAGGCATCCGTGAAGCTACCATCTTCAGTTTTGGTTCCTGAATGGCACTTTTGCTTTGTGTCAATATGTGCATATTCTGATTTCTGAGCAACCAGTTCTCTTGTCTTTGTGAATTTCATTTCATCACTGTGATTCTTGGATCGAGTGGAATAAAACATATATGCAAGTTGCAGCGATAGGGGAGAAAGCCTAATTGACAAGCAAGTTTCTGAACTTTTGTTCAATGTTGGCATTGCTAGAAATAAGATGGTGATAATGCCGTACAGTTTCTGGTCCTCCATTGACATCAGGTAATTTTTTTCAATTGCCTCACTGGGGTGAAAAGAGCCATCACCATCTCCAGTGTGCACATCTCATCCTTGGTAGATTTCTGTGCAGCCATGGATTCGCATGGGGTGAAGGTTGCCACTGCCATCAGCTTCTTGAAGCTACGACACCCGTCAGGCGCAAGGAGCTGTGGACGCGAGACAGCGTAATAGGCGCTGAGCAGCAACAGTGAGGAGCGGCGTGCCTAGGGCTCCAAGCTTCTGAATCCGGTGTCGACGCTCGGCTCCGGTGCCGCGGTGGCGACCTTGGCGGCGTCCGACCACCGTAGCCTCCCGTTGCTGGTGGCCTCCGCCGAAGCCGGGGGAAGCCGTGAAGACCTCGAGTGCGCGAGAAGCTGAAGGCGTTCCCTATTCTGAGGACTGAGGAGGGAGCGGTGGAGTCCCCCGCGGGCTCGCCATCAACACTGGCGGTCGGCCGCCGGCGTCCGGCGGCGGGGAGGGAGGAGGAGCGGTTTTGCAAAATGGCCCCTCAATTGGATCGCGACTATTCTCCACGATCTAATATTTTACATAAACGCCCCTAAAATGGATCGCGTAAAACCCCCAACCTGGATGCCAACTTTCAAATCCGTCCCTCGTGGGCGCTTGCTGTCCTCGATCTCCCTCGGCCCCGTCTTCCGCGTCTGCCGCTGGGTTCGCCGAAGATCCACACCAGCCCCTTGTGCTGTTCCTCCACCAATCCCCACCGTCCTCCCCTTATTTGCCACTAGATGTCGAGCTGCCCCAAGTTGGGGGGAGGGGTCTATGTGACGTTCACTCAATTTTTGGTGTATAGTGTTTACAGCTCTCACGAATTTACTGAGGAATACGAGTGCAAGGATTCATCTAGCGATCACTAGAACTAGAGTACACACAAGATCTGTATATCGCCGCCTCCTCCTCCGAACACAGTCGGCCAACAACGTCCTCTTCCTTCCTACCTCCTCTCTCCTCTGATTCCTCTTCAAATAGATAGCAGACTCCTTTCGTGGGCTGACATAACTTGATCTGCTAATCTGGATCGTGGTAGCACGAGTTGGGCTTGCGAACTCGTCCAATCTTCCTTGGCGGCCTATTGATGGCTTCACCCCTTCAGGTTCAGCAACAGTTCGTCATTGGCTGCTTCATCAGGTAGTAGGTCTGTGACATCTCCCCCTCCATGAGAACCGGCTTGCCCCAAGCCAGCCGGGAACTATTGTTGGAGCTCGAGTTCTCCCAAGTCGCCATAGACACCGGCCAAGAAGACCAGCGTATCAGTACTTGAGAAACTTGTTTGTTATCTCTCATAATGATGCGACATTGAAGAATTGCTTGTGGTACTTGGTATTGAACACATGAGGAAGGGAGAGTGGGACTGACCTGAGAGGTAGCACCCACTGCACGTTTTAGTTGAGAAACATGAAACACAGGGTGAATTGCAAAGGATGGTGGCAACTGGAGTTTATATGCCACAACACCAATTTTATCAATGATAGTGAATGGACCGAAATATCTGAAAGACAATGTGTAATTAGCCCTCGACATCACAAACTATTGGATGTATGGCTGCAGTTTCAGGTACATAACTTCGCTTATAGATAAAGACCAATCAGTCCTGTTCTTGTTGGCTTGAAACTTTTGCCTTTGCTGAGCTCTGATTATTTGTTGTTGCATGAGTTGAGTCATTGTCTTTCTATTGGACAGCCACTCTGTGAGATCATCCGCAGCCCAAGATTCCACTCTGTTAATCCCAAGTTATCTGGGCTCATGGCCATAAAGAATCTCAAAAGGGGTCTTTATCGGGGATAGATTCCCAATACCCGCAAGAAAGGAAGAAGACGGACTCCTACTAGGATTCCTCTATAATCCTGCTAGGTATCATACCATGTAATCTTACTAGGACTCCTCCTTGTAACCGACTAGTAATCCCGCCCCCTGGAGTATATAAAGGAGGACAGGGGTACCTAGATCGACAGAACCACAACAGAGGACCAAATCCTCAATGCCAGACAACACCCAAGCGCAGGGCACAATATATAACACCCCAAACAGGACGTAGGGTATTACGCCACTCTGGCGGCCTAAACCTGTATAAATCTGTGTCTTGTGTCCTCACTTTTACCATTAAGTTCCAAGTCCGACGATTCCCCACCAACCAATCTACTACCTCGGGATACCCCTCGGTAGGTTGCCGGGTATAAAACACCGACAGTCTTGTTGAGAGAAGAGTGATAAGTGGTTTATACCAAAACTCAGCTAATGACAGCCAATCCTTCCATTTCGTGGTGAACAAAATAGCGCAAATAAGCTTCAATACACTGATTAACCCTCTCAGTTTGACCGTCAGTTTGAGGGTGATAAGCTGAACTCAGCCTCAAATCAGTACCAGATAACTTGAAAAGCCCATGCCAAATATTACTGGTGAAAATTCTCTCTCTATCAGTAAGGAAAATTTGAGGTAGGCCATGCAACTTATAAGTGTTATCCATGTAAAGCATAGCCACTTTCATAGCAGTAAATGAGTGAGACAATGCCACAAAATGAGCATACTTGGAGGATTTATCTACCACCACTAAAATGCAATTGAAATGCTTAGAAGAGTGTAAACCTTCAATAAAATCCAATGTAACCATTTGCCAAGCATAATCAGGTACTGGCAAAGGTTGGAGCAACCTATGGTACTTAACTTTCTCAGTCTTAGCCTGTTGACGTATGGAGCACTAGGCAACAAATGCATGGACCATCTTCTTCAAACCAGGCTCGGCAAACATGCTCTTGATCTTGATGTAAGTAGGATATATTCCAGAGTGACCCTTGAATGGAGGGCTTGAATAATATTTTTTTGTGCATCAGGATTATGTGCCACCCATATTCTGTTCTTGAATCTGATTAGACCATTTTTTAGATAAAAATCACCAATAGTCTAGACAGACAGGGCTGAAAGCAGTTCTTTAGTTTCAGGGTGATTCTGATATCCATCTGCAACTTGTTAGACCCAACTAGGCTGTAAATGAGAGATTACCAGAACTTCTTGTTCATTGGGGGCTTGAACTCTAGAAAGAGCATCAACAGCTCTATTATCATAGCCTTTTCTATAGCATATCTTGTACTGAAGCCCCAACAATTTTGTCAATGCTTTGTGTTGCCAGGGAGTTGTCATTCTCTGATCATCAAGGTGTATAAGACTCTTCTGATCAGTTAATATCAGAAACTCCCCTTGCAATAGGTATTGTCTCCACTGATCAATATCCATAAATATTGCCAAGTATTCTTTTTCATAAATAAAAAGCTCTTGATTTCTAGGACCTAGAGCCTTGCTAACAAAAGTCAAAGGGTGTCCTTCTTGTTGTAAGACTGCACCTACTCCTTTATCTGAAGCATCAATTTCAATCACAAATTGCTTAGAGAAGTTAGGTAGTGCCAAAATAGGGGTTGTGGTGAGAGCAGACTTCAGTGTTGAAAAAGCCTCATCATGAATTGATGTCCACACGAATGATTCATTCTTCTTAAGAAGATTGGTAAGTGGCTTGGAAATTATACCAAAATTCCTGACAAATTTTCTATAGTACCCAGCCAATCCTAGGAAGCTTCTCAATTCTTTGACAGATTGGGGTGTAGTCCAATTCTGAACAATTGTTATCTTCTTAGGATCAGTTGCAACCCCACTAGCACTAATTATATGCCCAAGATATGGTAGTTCTTGTTTGGCAAAAGAATACTTTGACACTTTTACTTTGAACTGATTCTTCTCCAAAATCTAAAAGACAATTGTGATGTGCCGATTGTGTTCCCCCCAGATTTTGCTGTAGATTAGTATGTCATCAATGAATACAATGGCACATACTCTGAATAATGGTGCCAATATATTGTTCATCACTCTCTGAAAAGTAGCTGGACCACAAGTGACTCCATAAGGCATTACTTTGTACTCAAAATGGTCATGGTGTGTTTGAAATGCAGTTTTGTATTGATCAACCTCCTTCATCCTGATTTTATGAAAATCAGATCTCATATCTAATGATGTGAACCATTTAGCCCCCACTAAATCATCCGTGAACTCATCAATAATTGGCAGTGGAAATTTATCTTTTTTTAATGAAAAGCAAAAAACTATAATTTTAGGACGGCTCTGGGTAAGAGTATAGTGTAAATGGTTGGGATTATGAAGAGTGGCTCTAGTAAAAGGTTTAGTCAGAATAGAGGCAAAAACAACTAAGGCCGATGTGAATGGTGCAACAAGCTAATCAACACAAGTTATCCTACCTCTGTTGGCTCTAGTTTTCGGCAGGGCTAATAGGAAGGCTTAGGTGGAAAACGATTTTGATAAAAACAACATGAAAATGCAATGCAACATGAGGTGGAAGAACAAAATAACATGACATGAAATGGAGGCGGTCTAAAACAAAACAAAATTTAGCCTAAAGTAACTAGCTACAAGTTTAGAATCAAAGGGTGGTGCCATACTTCATAGTTCTCTCTGAAAATATAAAAAAAAGGCTCTAAACACTAATAGCACACAAAAAAGGTCTATAAGTTTTCCAAGATTAAGTAACAAAGTGCTCCCTCAATATTATTTAAAGCATACAACAAGTGGTTGCAAAATTTGCTAGAGCAATGGTACAATGTTACTTGATGGTTTCGATTAAAAAGCATAATATAGACCGTCATCTTAGTAAAGAAAATAAATTAGTAAAGAAAATAAATAAAAAGATGGGTTGCCTTCCGAAAGCGCTTTAGTTAAAGTCATATAGCTAGACTTCTCACCTCGATAATATTCATGTGAAGCCATGGTCCTTTGCGCGCGAATCCAAAGTGTCCATGCAGCTTGATGTCATCTTTTGTAATCCTTCATGGTTCGCTTCTAACATCTCCATGTATTGAATGTAGCCAACTTGTGTCTTCATGTGCCGATGCTCTGGAGGTTTTTATTTTATTCCAAGCTTCTGAATTTAATCATGTACACTTGATGAAAGCATTGCCCAAGCTCCTCTTCATTGTTGTCATCTTCATCTCCTTCGTCTCGTTCTCAGCGTCTTGTTGCTGCCTCTTCTTTGTGGATTTTCCCCTACGTCCAGAACAGAACATATACCAAAATATAGCTCTATTAAAAAGTTTATGAAATTAAATTTCTAACAAATGGTCGTTCATCAAAAACAGAGTTCAAATGAGAGAATTATGCCCATTTTATTTCAGCACTGCGGGTTGTCCAAAACTGATTCAAGGACGCGCGACGTTCAATGATTTGGCCATAACCTCTTGTAGGAATCTTCGATTGCCTTGATTCTTAATTCGTTGGAATGTAGACTTCATAGGGCTTCTGAATATCCAAAATATTCTATTGTTTTCTTCTAAGATCATGCAAAATCTTGATGACAACAGTAGCTTCATGCAAATTGATCCGGAGATGTCGATGATCTTGACCTTGTAGTCTTTGGGGCATTATGTAACACATCTTTTGGCTTCAAGGTCATCACCATTGCTGCACCAGCGAGTAACATGATGGCAATGGTGTGTCTTCTCCATAATTCTTGCTTTAACCAAGGTGCCGGGATCAGAGGAGGCTCCTGCACTTTGTGTCGATGATTTGAGCGGTTTTCTTCCTTGATTGCATCACTCAATTAGAAGCTTCTTGAGCATCCCACTAGAGAAGATTGGTAGTATTATGATGCTTCTAATCTTGTTGCCTCCAGTCTTGATCAACTTCAAGTCATCATCTTTTGTGCAAAGAGGCCCTCCAAACATCCCTTAACATCATCACCACCTTCTTTGCCATTCACTGCTATCTCTTCTCCATTTAATTTCTCTGCGTCAAGTATAGAACATATACCAAACTTCTACTCTATTACAAAGTGCATCAAATCCCTTTCCAACAAGTGGTCATTCACCCAGAACGGATTCCGGATGAAAGAGCTACGCCCATTTTACTCCGGCACTACGTTCTGGCCTGATCTAATTTCAGAACGCGAGGAGTTGAAAGGTTTTATCATAACTCATTATACGGATCTCCAAAATTAGCAATTCTTGATGCATTGGAAATAAGACTTGATGGAGCTTTTGAATATTCAATTTTCCTTTATTGTACATCTGTGTCATGAGAAAAAAAAATTGATCACAACAGCAATGTTCAACCTGAGATGTTGATAATCCAACTCGAAACTCTTAAAAAAAATTAATTGACACAACAACATATCTTGTTTATCATCATTTGTATTGCCTTCATTGGTGTGGACTCGATAACAGATGATGTGCCACTAATAAAGTTAGCACCTACTGCTAAAGAGTCGATCTTGATGTTGTTATCATCTTATCGGGCTGAATCCAGACTTGATGAAAGTCCATATTCGATCATCTGGCATATAGTATTTACCTGCTTTCAAGGACGCAAACAAGAAAAATAAGGTATATGCAATAAAAATAATTAGGGTTAGTCTGAAAGATTGGATAGATCGTCCCATGTTCGAGCTACTGATCCTCAACAACGGCACCAGAAAAGCTTGTTGATGGCAGTTAGCGCGCCAATTTATGAACCGCAAGCGCACGGATCATCGTAGCTTTTCTCTTAGAGTATTCCATCCAAGGTTTATCAAACCATGGATCGGCAACGAACCGACTAGGGTTTTCCATCTAATCTAACAGATTTAATCCTAACATGAAGCATAGATTGTATATGAAGGTTAACTTTAATAGATATGAATGAAAGAGCAAAGATTGATCATATCCACAGATATAAATAAGATAACACTACTAGGGGTAATAAGGGCCTATCGTCTTCTAGTTGCAGCTCCAGCCAAAGCAGTAAGCAACGTATGTCATACCTTGATAAAGAGTCATCTCTCAGGAAGGCAGCTTGCAAGCGGCCTACTTTCTTGTGGTCACCACTGCGAGGTGCATGTTGACGCCTCCGGTTTTCCAAAGCTTTACCCCAATGACTCTCACAATACTCACCATTGATCCTACTCAACATTACGCAATCGTTCGACCTTTTCCCTCCCACATGCTGTCACCACGCAAAGGTAATCACACCAACTTCCTACGCACTACTAAGATGCAATCACCATGATTACATCTATTTATACTAAAAATATATGCTAGATAAACATATGAGAATAAGCATGCATCATAGTGGATTAAAGTAGAGACAAGAACAGATTGGTATCACCATTGTGTCTACATAAACCTTGATGATCACAAGGCTCGGCTCTAGAACCCCACCATGGCTTCGTCGTGCAGGGACAACCATGGTGGCTAGGGTCTAGCCTAGGCTATCTCCTAAACAACCTCGAAGACTTGCAGCAACCCTCAACTTCTTCTGGTGTGTCCTTCTATTCATTGAGTTCTAGTGGATGGATCTCCTAAGGCTCGGTAAATTTTCGGGGTATTTATAGTCTGGAGAGCGCGTGGCAAAAATTGGAAGGCGAGGGGAGCAAGGAAAGCCTCAGGGCGATCGGCCTGGGAGGGTCCAGGCCGATCAGCCTGGCCCTTCCTTTTATCTCCTCGCATCCAACTTCATCGCCAAGCCTCCACTGATGTTCTGGAAGCTTATTTTGTATGCATGTGGGCCTAGCACATCGATAGCTTCGGGATGAGATTGATCTTTGGTAACTTTCCAAATCCCCTCTTGATCTTCAATAACTTTCCAAATCTACGCTTGATCTTCTTCGCTTCCTCTTTGATCCTGAAGTGATACTTTTCATATCTTCACAATCTTAGCCCTTAAATAATTTTGGAGGAGTGCTTGCTAAAAATGAGCGTCAGAGGGGGCCAGAAGACCCCTGGTCGATCGGCTTGGGCTTCACCAGGCCGATCGGCCTGGGCTCTTTTTGAGCCTGCTGGCCTTCGTCTTTGACATGTTCGTTGCTTGTTTAGGGCTTTATCTGAAAATATGCTTTTAGGTCCAATTTCCTGCGAAAACAGAATGTCCTCTAAAATACAATGCACATGCGAAAACGGGGTTATTTCAGGTGCCAAGTGGCGGGTTAGTATAAGAATATGTATAAAAATATCACTTAAATGGTACTAAAAGTATGTCAATAATGAGCTTCAATAAGGATACACCAGACTTCATCTTTCTCTTGTAGATGCTCCAGTTCATTTCCATTAATAATTTCACAAGCCTCAACCTTTGGTTGGATACCCTGAAGTGTAATTCTGGACCCTTGATACTCAAAAGACATCCATTTCAGTTTCCAATGTACTTCCATAGGACTATGAATTTCTAACCAGTCCATGCCCAAAATAATATCATAACATTTCAGAGGAAGTATCTTCAGAGAAATAGAGAAATGGTGAAGTACTGCCCATCAATCCATACCTTGCAATTCTGAAGCTCATGAGTGCAAGTCAAGACAGCTCCATTGGAAACCTTCACATGTATGGGTTTTGGCAACCTCTTCCAATCAGGTAAATTTGTAGCCATCAGCTCACTGACAAAATTTCCAGAGTTGCCAGAATCAGCTAAAATTACAGCTTATGAATTTCCTATTCTTCCCATGAACCTAATTGTCCTGGGTCCTTCATGACCATTGACTGCAGCAAGTGAGAGAGAACAGAGATCATCACCAGAATCAGAATCATTCAGTTGAGCAGGAATATTGAGTTTAGTAGTTGGATCTTGAACTAGTTACCAAAGTTCTTCCACTACATGCAGGGGAACTGTAGAAGCACAACTATGATTTGGACCTACTTCAACCCACATTTATAGCACAAGCCTTTAGCTTTCCTATGAGTCATGAGTGCAGTGAACTTGTTATCAGTATTCTGATGATTGCTATATTTTGATGTCTCAAGAGGCTTCTTCTCTCCTGGAGGGTTGCCACTTACAGGATTTCTGGAGGTGTTTGATGAATATCCCTGAACACCAAAGGGCTAATTACCAGAAAAACTAGACAGTTTGTTCAGGCAAAAGTGCCTTCAGATTTCCTGGTATCCTTCTTGGACACCTCGCCAATGACTTCCTCCTGCAAAATAGCGAGAGAGCTAGCATTATCTAGATCCAAAGGGTGATACAACATTACAACAGCCTTGATATCTCTCTCAATCCATCTACAAACCTATTAGTAATCATGATGGGTTGCATAGTAGAATCATGTGCTAGCAATTGGTGAACAAGATTATCAAACTGCTCCACATAGTCTACCACACTACCAGACTATTTTATATGGAAAGACTGCCTAACAAGTTGGTTATGTTGCTCCCTCTCAAATCTACAGCAGACAGTCGAACAAAAATCTGCCCAAGTTCCTTCAACAATTTTAGGGTCCATGGCTTGCAACCAAAAGGCCGCTGAGCCATCAAAATGCATTGTAGCTAACTTAATCCATTTGTAACTAGGAACAAAATAGATTTCAAAGAGATTTTCACACTTCTTCTTCCAAACTTTTGGACAGCTACCATCAAACACAGGAAAATTCAACTGAGATAGTAAAGCACTCCAATTCTGATTCTTAGCAAACAACCCAGCATTACTATTATCACCATTAGAGAAAGGTACTGGAGTGTAACCAGAGTATTGTTTCGCACCTGTGACCGGGGAAGGCACAAGGGTGGTGACCACCCCTTGACCAAATCCCCTGTGAGCATGTGCAAAGCCATGGCCTTCAGGCCTGAAGTCGCCTTCAAAGAGGGAGCGGCCAGATGGGTGGCCATCGACTTCGTGAGGTCAAGATCTTTGGTGTCGAACACCTTGTGGGCGGGATTACTGTATTCTTCAATCTTCACAGCTAACCGATTCACCCTATCCTGGAGATCTCTCAAGGTAGTAGTAAGCTCCTCGACCTTGGAGTCAACTCCTGGCTTCCATGATGCCAGATCTTTCACTACCACCATTTTCACATCAAGGGAGTTCTGCACTGACTCCATCACCTTGCGATCTGCGACATCATCGGCCTTCATCTCCTTCAGGGTCCATGATGTCGTTGACACTTTGCTCCATCGCCGCTGTCTTCTTCTGCTCCCGCGTCCGGTAATGCGGCCGGAGTAGATAATCGGGTAACGTCGCCAGAATCACCAAGTGTTGCCGTCCCGATCAGAGACGACCCCAAATGCCGCCGTCACCGCCGATTGCCCTTGGGATCGACTGCTCTGAATACCAACTATGACGTTCACCCAATTTTTGGTG
The DNA here is from genome assembly GCF_000263155.2 of Setaria italica. Lineage (NCBI taxonomy): Eukaryota > Viridiplantae > Streptophyta > Magnoliopsida > Poales > Poaceae > Setaria > Setaria italica. Next base: position 4,122,405 of record NC_028452.1, on the reverse strand, counting down.
TATAGTGTTTATAGCTCTCATGAATTCACCGAGGAATACAAGTGCAAGGATTCATTCGGCGACCACTAGAACTAGGGTACACACGGGATCCGTAGATCCCCATTGCCTCCTCCGGACACAGCCGACCAACGTCATCTTCCTTCCTGCCTCCTCTCTCCTCTGATTCCTCTTCAAATAGATAGTAGACTCCTTTCGTGAGCTGACATTACTTGGGCTGCCAATCTGGACCGTTGTAGCGCAAGTTGGGCTTGCGAACCCGTCCACTCTTCCTTGGCGGCCTGTCGATGGCTTCACCCCCTTCAGGTTCAGCAACAGCTTTGTCAGTAGCTGCTTCATCAGGTAGCAGGTCCGTGACAGTCTCTTGACTCTGTACGGGACCGGACCAGGCAGCTCGACGCCTCGACAGGAATCGCGTTGGCGAGTTTTCCCGATTGATGGCCCGCCGCTGGGAGGAGCTGCGCGACGCCTTCCCCAGGAAAGCATTGATGGGTTGAGTTGTCGATCAGAGATTCAGAGTACATTATTTTCAAACCGATTTCCGCTCCTTTTTGCGCTTAAGGAAAATTAATCTTGAGCCACGCGTGGTATGATCAGAACCTGAACTATGAACATCATCGGTGCATTTGGTAAACTACTGAAAAGAGAAACAACATAAATGAGAATCGGTGATCTTTTCCGGATTGATTAATCTTGAGCCAACAGCCAAGCAAAGCACTGATCTTTTCTGGTATGACGACAAACCGACGACGATCTCTCTTTAACTTCGTTTCAGAAGAACCGTGAGGCATAAGGGGGCCAGGAATACAATCAGCTTGTGCTGGTGGCGATTCACATCCACTGTTGCAAACTTGCAATATCTCCTCCCGTGATGCTCCTCCAGCAATAATTCCTTGAGACACTTGCACATTGCTACGTGCTTGTGTATATGTGGGTTTCTTTCTTCCTAGAGTAAGCTCCATTTGCATTAAACTAGTACGGAGTATGTTTTTCTGAATATCAATGCTGAAGAAAATGTGCAAGGAGGGTGCTTACTGGGTTTACTAATTGGCCAGTTTGTACAGTTTGTTCTTACAAAACTCAAATATATGCATTGGGTTCTTTCTTTTCTTCTTCTTTTACGCTCTGACTAATTCAGATGTTCGCATGTCTAATACACATGTACTTTTACTGGAGTTTTTGTCAGCATGGTGTACGGAGTGGAAAGGATCCTTGAGGTCGCAGTGATTGGTTAAGGGCCTGTTTGGCAACCAAGTGTTAAAGTTTAACACCCGTCACATCGGATGTTTGGATGCTAATTAAGAGTATTAAATATAGGCTAATTACAAAACTAATTGCATAGATGGAGTGTAATTCGCGAGACGAATCTATTAAGCCTAATTAGTCCATGATTTGACAATGTGGTGCTACAGTAACCATTTGCTAATGATGGATTAATTAGGCTTAATAGATTCGTCTCGCGAATTAGCACAGGGTTCTGCAATTAGTTTTATAATTAGCTCATATTTAGTTCTTCTAATTAGCATCCGAACATCCGATGTGACACTGTTAAAGTTTAACACCTCGTATCCAAACACCCCCTAAGAATTACCTGAATGCGAATCTTTCAGTTTTATCGTGGTTAATTGAACAGTGTCAAGGAAATTTTATGCGCCTGCATGTTGGGGGAAAGGTTACTTACCCACTTGAAATGTAGAGTAGACCTTGTTAAATTTTGGCCAAGATTTTCCTAATAGCGCAAGTGAACATTGAGGCATTCCATGAATGTTGAGTCAATCTTTTGGTGTTCATTAATCCTCTTGTGTTCTGGTACCCCTGCAGTTCATGTAGCTGCATTTGCAGTGTCATTGCCATGCACTAAGAGTAAGGGCATCTTCAGTGGACTCATGCTCAGTTCAATAAACCACCACCTTCAGTCTTGCTTGCTTTGTGTGATTGGCCTGGGCAATGGCCTTCTGTTACCTTTGCGGTGGTTCGCAATCGTCACTGTCACTGTGATCCTTTGAGGATTTATTTGGGTGAAGGAAAACATATATATGCAAGTTGCAGCAAGACTTTTATCTTTCAAAAAGTTGAAGCAAAACTGGGAAGAAAGCCTTGGGTGCGAGATTGTTGGTGGCTGGTGCTAGTCAGCTAGTCGATCTTCATTACCAGCAGGTGTCTGAACTTCTGTTCAGTGTTGATCTTCATTACCAGCAAGGAAATAAGATGATGCACTGAAATTTCTGACTGTCAACTGACTGACATCAGATAATTTGTTTTGATTGTGGTATTGGGATGGAAAGAGCCATTAGCACCAGGGTCCACATCACACCCTTGTGTAGATTTCAGTGGAGACATGGATCCTCAATTCCTCGTGGAACGAAGGCTGCCATTGCCATGGAATGGGTTGTCAGCTACGACAGGGGCAACGAAAGGCCACGGCTTGGCAGCTCCAATGGGGTGGAGGCGGCGGACGCGAGACAACCTTCGGCGCTGCGCAGCGAGGGTTCCAATCTCCAAGTCTCCAAGCTTCTGGATGACGCTCCCGTCCGTCTCCGGCGCCAGGCAGTGGCGGACAGGATGGGAGCGTAGCCTCCCGTCTCTGCCTCGATGGCGTGTCCTCCGGCGAATCCGGTGAAGAGCTGGAGGAGCTTTAGGTGGTCTCCTTGCGGACGGAAGCCCCGCGGGCTCGCCATCGACGCCGGCCGCGGACCCCCGGCGGCGGGACGCGATTATTCTCCACGATCCAACTATTTACATAAAACCCCTGATTTGGATTGCGATTAATAGTCGCGATCCGAATATTTTTAATAAACACCCTGACTTGAATCTCTATTAACATTAGCGATCCAAATATTTGTAATGAACCCCTAATTCGGATGACTATTTTTCAATTCAGTCCCTCGTTTGCGCCTGCTATCCTCGGCTCGTCCGATCCGCCATGGCGATGGCTTCCGCGCCCGCCGGCGGCATGGATTCACCGGAGATCCGCGCATGCACGTTCTCGTGGTCCTCCACGGACCATCCAGATCCTCCATGCTCTGCGCCGTCCTCCCCTTCTCCGCCCCTGGACGTCGAGCCGCTCCAAGGCGAGGGTCTGCGTGGGACCGGACCATGGGCATGCAGCTCGACTGGAATCGCGGCGGCGAGCTGTTTCTATTGGCTGTTGATGGCAAGAGAACCTCGCTGCGCCTCTGCGAGAGATACTGGAATCGCTACAGCACGCGATGCCTTCCCCAGCACGGCCGATTCCGGCTGCCACGGCAGCCGGGCGGCTGATGAGCGACGCCTGTCCATGGCGGATGGCCCCTTGCAGGCTTGGCCCTGACGCGGCCATTGACGCCTGGCACCAGCAGCAGGGAATGATGGTTCACTTCACCTGCACTGCGTGACCAGCCGTGGTTAGGTTAATTGCACCGATCTGCAAACCCCTCTACGGAAGTGCAGGTCCTGGTGACGAGTTTGAGTTGGCCAAGAAACATCTCGTGTCGTTGTGATCGATCAGGGTATCTTATTCTCAAACCCATTTGCGGCTACTTTTTTGTGCTCAGGAGTCAGGACGAAAATAGTCTTGAGGCGCGCGTGGTATGATCAGGATCTGAAAACTCTGAACATTACCAATGCGACGGTAAGCTACTGAAGTTGACAAGATTGGATCCTTAAATCTTGAGCCACGCATTATCGGTATGATGAGAAACCGAGACTGAAAGAGGACCACTCCGAGTTTCGTTTCTGTTTTCTCCAAAAAAAAAGTTTCGTTTCAGAAGAACCGTGAGGCATATCAGTTGCTGCTGCTGCCGGCGATTGACATCCACTGTTGCAGTATCCCCTCCCGTGATGCTGCAGCAATAATTCCTTTCCTTTCCTTTGCCTGAGAGGCATGCGGATCGAACCTGAAAGATTGAGAAGCGCTTTGTCCCTTGCAGGACTCATCCGTTCATCATGCTCCCCGGCTGCAATAATTGGCGCACTGGGCATCAATCACCCACTGTTGTGTTGTGGGTTCTCTTCTCCTCCTCTCGCCGTGCAAGTTACACGACGGGTGGGCCGCCGGCGTGGGTGCCCGCCCGTGAGCCGTCGTTTTCGTCATCTGCATGCATGATTTAGGCGACGGCAGCCAATATGGCGAGGACTCGTGCACAGGTGCGGCGGTCATGTCGCCCCCGATCGCACGAGATTCTGGAGTGCTCATATTCTGCTGGAGAAGGTAAATTCCCGGTACACATAGATCAATAAAGAAACAACGTATTTCACTCATCTTTTTTTTAGGGGAAAAAAAAGGCAGTACTGTAATTTGGAGCAGAGGAGGGGACGCCTTGTTGATTTCTGCATACCTGAGCACAAATACTGCCTGATCAGGAAGTTTAGCTGCACTTAAAACTGATCTGAAAAAGGCCTCACTTTTGCTAACGTTTCACCACTGATATTTCTGCCTCACCGCCTTGCATATCTGCAGCCATTTTTTTTTTCTCCTGCAAAATGATTGCTGCATGTAACTTTGTGAAGCCGTCGTCCTTTTTCTCGCCGCGATATTATGGCCGACATACACCTTAGCTTGCATATAGAGTACTCGAGGGTAAAGTGAAGAAACCACTGCAGCAAAATTCCCTTTTCCCTCCAAAAGACCAAGAGAAAGGAAGGAAGGAGGAGAGCTCCCTCAGTCATCAGGCCCCCATCTCCGTCGTCTATCCATATTCCTGCTCCCAAAGCAGGTGGTGGGCCCGGGCTCGCCCCCGTCCATTCTTTCCCGGCATCGCCTTGCGTCGCCATGCACCTCGCCCACCACGCCGCCGGGCCTATTTATACCCCCTGCTCGCCCCTCGCCATTCCTCATCACAAGCGAAGCAGAGCACAAGAAGCACTACTACACCTTCTTCAAGCACCAGTTCCTGCTTCCCTGCTCGTGATCATCAGCATGTCTTGCTGCGGCGGCAACTGCGGGTGCGGCGCTGGCTGCAAGTGCGGCGGCGGATGCGGCGGGTAGGGATCTAATTGAACCTCACAACAACAACACGTGCATGATGAAAACCATTGTTTTCCATGACGAAATCTGTTGATATAGTGATCATGTACTGTCTTCTTTTTTTTTGAAACTCTACTGATCATGTACCTGACGAATGTGTATGTATGATCCGGGTATATGCAGCTGCAAGATGTTCCCTGACGTGGAGGCCGCCTCCACCACCACCACCATGGTCATCGCCGCCGCCACCAACAAGGCGTAAGTCTGGCGTGGGGAACTATCCTTTGCTTCGTCTTCTCGATCGATCCATTGCCGCCGCTGCTGTTGTTATGTTACTGAACCATGACTGCGTGTGGGTGCAGGAGCTCCGGCGGGTTCGAGGCGGCCGCGGAGGCCGGCGGCTGCGACTGCAACACCTGCAAGTGCGGCACCAGCTGCGGCTGCTCCTGCTGCAGCTGCAACTGAGGCGGCGGCGCCATGGAGCGCGAGGAGGAAGGAGAAGCGCCCCCCAGCAGCATACTAATATAGTAGCAGCGTCTACTAAATAAGATCTTGCCAACTGCGCCATCCATCATCATCTGCAGCGTCGTGTCGTGTCATTCATGGTCGCCTGCCGTGTCTCAGCTGGGGTTGTCTGAACTGAACGTGCCTATGGTGATCGACGATGCCGTCGTCGATCTTGTGTGTCCTCCTCGTGCATGCCACCTTTAATATATGTATGTGTTTCAGCACTAGCTGTGTGTTCGGTGACTGCCTGCATCTGTTACTCTGTGTTTGAGATGTGTTGCAAAGAAAACAGTTTCTCTGATCAAAATCATGGACAGTCATCTGAAAAAAAAAAACGGAAAACAGATCATGAATGTTTCCCCCCTCATCGTGCTTGTGCAAATTCCTTTCAGCAGTAAGGCATCAGCCTTTTCGATATCACAAACTATGAAAGCAGAGGAAGATCTCTGTAGAGAAACAGGCAGCCATCAGCAGGCAGCAGTACAGCACTGGTCCGGGGTGCACATGAGCAAGGACTCGTGAGTCGTGAACACCGGCGGCACTGAGCACGGCGTCATCTGTCTGACAGAGAGCCAGCCGATCACATGAACGGCTCAGTTGATGCCAAGTACCCGCGATGAATCACTCTTTTCAAAGCTCCAACCTAAGTTCATGGCGCGGAGAGTAATCTCTGAAAAGATTTCCCGAAATGCATGCGGAGCACCCTGAAATTAGAAACATCAGATCAACACGGCGAGCTGCAGTTTCAGGCTACTGTTATTTTCAGATTTTTCCTTTGGATAGTGGAATAAATATCTAATTGAGCCAGAAGAAAGAATACGAATATCTTAAAAATTGTACAGCTTATTTTTCCCTTAAAAATTTCTGGAGAATAATGCCGTTACAGTAGAAAGTCCACACCACAAAGGTGATTTAAATTACCAGCTGATTCTTCATTCTTGGTTTAAAATCAGAAAAAAAAAATTGAGTTGAATCTTGAATGAACCTTGGAGAAGAGAATAGACACAGAAAAAGCGAAACAGCAGAAACAGATGAAGGAAAACAAAAGCTGGAGAATCTGTGAGAGCGTCTAGTCTAATCATGTCCAAAGCATCCAATACACATGCGTAGTGGTGCATACAAATCATCCGTGTTTTTTTCAGCGCCTCTCTGCAAGTCAATTGGACACTTTGTAAGTATTTTAAGAAATACGCTGTACCTTTTAATTACAATAATCCTCTGAGCCCTACTCTTTTGAAAGAAAAATCATCTTGGTCCTTTTTATTCTCTCTTCAAGTTTAAAACGGCTTCATTTCGAACTCTGGAATCTAAAACGTGTTTATCTTTCCTTTCTTTTAAATAGCTTTCTAATCAAGAACTCCGTATGTAGCTACATTTTTTTTTCAAGTAAAAGGTTACACGCATGTGCACTCTACCACCACATTAGCAAGTTGCCTCCAATTACCTAGAAATTTTCACTCCGTTGGTTGTTCAGGCTTTCGCATTTTCATCGGACGTATCATTATATCACGCTGATACTGATGTCAGCGGAAAGTAAATAGCTTCATAAAACATTGAAGGGACACTAAGAGCCCCTTTGGCGCGGCTGGGACGCACTGTAGCATCACTATAGTGCATAGGAGCCGGAGTCGAACTCAGAGGAGCCACAGTTTTCGGCTTCACCTCTTTCTTGATTTCTTTTCCAGACTCCGTGCTACAGTACCAAACAATGTTGTATAGTGTTCTTGCGGGAGGAGCTCGAGCCGGCCGGATCTCAAAAAAAGGTCCGAATATATTGGGGAGCCCTCGCCCGGCCGGTTTTTTATACGTTCCTTAGTGAGGAAGCTTAAACCGAAATGGTTATTAAAATTGAGCTCATCACCATCGATAGTTGAATACTGAATCAGGTATTACGACCTATGAGCAGCTAGCCTTCACCAGTTTTATACGCCGCACGATCTGCAAATAGTCAAACACCAAACAAATTCTCTCTTGCTATCATGGTACTGCTAGCCACAAATAACGTTGTTTTTTCTATCTAACGACGTCAAAAGGAACCAGCTAGATCATGCATGGTGCAAGCTAAGATCCGGCAGGATATTCCCGGCGATTCATTGGCTCCGGCATATACATATATACCAAATATTTATATATACGTATGGTACATATATGCTAAATATTTCACCTCGTTGTACACTGCTACACGTATGAATGCGTATATTGTATACAAGTGTGTAGTAGTCCACTTGCTCTCGAAATAAAATTACGTTTGAATTTTCATGCAATGCAAGTAGTGCCACCGTATACCATTTTTTTTATATAAAAAAAAACAGTCTGGGGATTGACTTGGGGTTGCCCCCCATCCAATCGCCGGCTTTGTTTAGAGTTTACCGCTGCGCAGAAAATTAAAATGGCTCTCTCTCTCTCTCTCTCTCTCTCCCTCTCTCTCTCTCTCTCTCGCACTGCTGCAGGTGCTATGGTTTGTATAATCCTGCTCTTCAACTTTCCATATGGCTACCAAAGTCAGCGCAGGTGTATGCATGTTATGTACCTATCTATGATCATGATGTGTTGCAGATGTGGGCATGGCGTAGCATCGAAGAAATGCACAGGGATTGTAATGCAACTTGTCCAACAACAGTGCAATCCATCTCTCTCTTCGGTTTGGCTTGCACTGGCGGTTGGTTCCAAGTGGAGTTTCAGTGACGACGCTTCAGGCATCGCAACGAACTAACCGACGATTGGCTCGTCAGTCATGTCTTATCTTTTTATTAGTAGGAGGTACTCCCTCCGTCCCAAAACAATCTATAATTTGGGATAGAGAGTACATAATCAAACCAAATGGTCATATATCTTCGTTAAGTTATGCTCCACGACCATTTGATGCGATGTTGTTACTTGCATAGCTATACTTTTTCTGTTACATTTTTAGGCTTAGGTCCTGCTACACTCTTGTCTGTTAATTAATACAAAGCCAGCAATCTCTGTCAGCCTTTGCGTTTCGAAAAAAACGACGATTTGATGAAAAGATTGTTTTTAAGGTACACAGACATGAATGGAGGGCAATTTTGTAACCCCTTTGTACCGTTTTAACATGATCTGCAATGCAACATCAGTCAAATTTGCAATACGGAATGCAAATATATATCCGGATATACCAAAATAAGCGATGGAGAAATAATTTGTTTCTCCATGTGCAAGTGGAGACCGTGCAGTTTCAAGTTAAATTTTTGTGAGATTATAGCAGACATCATAACACATATTAAAAATACATCATAATTTTTTATCATTACTTTTATAGTGAATTGAATTTTTTTTCCTTTGATATTTTGACTTTGGGCATTCGTATAAAAATACATGATGCTACTTGACATGCGGCATTTCTTTTCTCACGGAGTTTCGGGCAAGTCTTTGGTCCTAGAGAAGCTATGTGATATTCGTGTTTTCCTTCCTCCCCCAATTGTCAATTTTTTTTTTCTTTCCCTTCCTCTCCAACTCCTAACTCCTATGTGATCCACCTCTAACAACTTCTCAACGCAGAGGAGCCATGGGAGACGAGAGGGCCAGAGGGGGACAAGATAGAAGCCAGAGGTCCATTTCGGATGCAAATACGGCATGTTAAATGCAAAAAGGACCGGATGTCACGACACGTTGAGCGCCGGCCCAATCTAGTCAGCCCCTGAAGCTCCAAGCTTGCAATGCTATTTTACTCGTGAGAACCAAAAGTCAACTTGGATTACGAGGCTGATCGCAGAGACAAGAAAACAAATCCAAAGCGATAGATCCAGGTCAACTCCATAAACAAACCTTATTTGCTCGCGGCAATGTCAACGCCCTCCCTCCGTTCCCTTCCCTCTTGCCGCCCATTTTTTTTGCCCCCCGACCGGCGCCACATTCCCCGATGCCAATCCAGATCCGGCGACGCCGACACGCTGCCTGCGTCTTGGCTTTGCCCACGTCTCGCCGTCGCCATGGGCAACCGCGTGGCGAGGGTGGCGACGCCGTGCTTCGCGCCGGCCCACCGTGGTGGGCGCGGTCACCGCGCCGACGACGGCACGGCTGCGGACGGGCAAACCAACGGCCCGGCCGATGATGGCAGCAGCAGCATCGGTCACATTCTCAGCTTCGACGGCCGCGAGGGCCCCGCGTTCGCCGGCGCCATCCACGGCGTGTTGCTGCCGTCGAACCAGTCCACGGTGGGCTCCGGCGGCGGCGGCGGCTCCGTTCTGAACGATCAGATGTCCTTCTCCGGCTCGTCGTCATTCGACAGCTCCAACTCGTTCTCGTTCCGGAAGCTCCAGCCGCGGCAGTACTCGGGCCCGCTGGAGTACAGCACGTCGCCGTCGACGTCCGCGACGACCTCCGGCGTGTCCGTGTCGCGGCAGCCCCGGCGCACCGACGAGCAGATCCTCGCCGACCTCTACGCGACGCGGCACCGGCGCCAGTGCCTGCAGGCGTCTAAGCCGAGCCCGCTGCTCGGCGGCCTCCGCCGGGCCTTCGCGTCGGTGCTGCGCGCGAGCCCCTGCGTGTCCCCCGGCAGGAACCAGGACCGCGGCGAGCACGTCGCCGTGGCGGTCGGCAATGGCAGCGGCGGCGGCATTGGCGCGGCGATCGGGAGCCATGCCGAGAGCGGCAGCAAGGGCAGCGAGGCCGCGACGGACGACGGCGCGGCGAGGGTGGAGTGGGCGCGCGGGAAGGCTGGGGAGGACAGGGTGCACCTCGTGGTGTCGGAGGAGCACGGCTGGATGTTCGTCGGCATCTACGACGGCTTCAACGGCCCCGACGCCACCGACTACCTCGTCGCCAACCTGTACGCCTCCGTGTGCCGCGAGCTCGACGGCGTGCTATCATCGGAGGACGCCGACCCCGCCGACTGGCCGGACGGGCAGCAGCAGCAGTGCAACGGCCGCCGCCGCGCCGCGGGCGAGCAGGAGCAGGAGGTGCTGGACGCGCTGGCGCGCGCCCTGAGGAGCACGGAGGCGGCGTTCTTCGCGGAGGCGGAGGAGCGCGCGGCGGAGTGCCCGGAGCTGGCGATGATGGGATCGTGCGTGCTGGTGGTGCTGATGAAGGGCGCCGACGTGTACGTGATGAACGTCGGGGACAGCCGCGCCGTGCTGGCGCAGCGAGCGGCGGCCGAGTCCCCGCCGCCGCAGCCCGACATGGGAGAGCTCGCCGCGCTGCAGCTCACCATGGACCACAGCACCAGCGTCTACAAGGTGATCATCCACGATCATTGACTAGTACTCCATCGCTTGCTCGCTGGCTCGATCGATTCTTAGTTCTAACTAGTTGCTGCGTCTGATTGGTGCAGGAGGCGAGACGGATCAGGAGCGAGCACCTAGACGATCCTGCCTGCATTGTGAACGACAGGGTGAAGGGTTCGCTGAAGGTGACAAGAGCATTCGGAGCCGGCTACCTAAAAGAGGTGTGTACCTTACCCACTGCCACTTCCTCGACGATGGATCGCCATTGATATATCCGGCGGAGCTTGCGTTGCAGCCCAGGTGGAACAAGGCCCTCCTGCAGGTCTTCCGGGTGAACTACGTCGGGACGGCGCCGTACGTCACCTGCCGGCCGTTCCTCCGGCACCACCGGCTGGGCTCGCGGGACAAGTTCATGATCCTCTCCTCTGACGGCCTCTACGACTACTTCACCAACGAGGAGGTGGTGGCGCAGGTGGAGGCCTTCACCTCCAGGTACCCCGACGAGGACCCCGCCAAGTACCTCAGCCACGAGATCCTCCTCCGCGCTGCCAACCAAGCTGGTGAGTGTTCAGCTAGCATTACTCCAGAATAGAGAGGCCTGTAGTAATGCTTATGGTTATATCTGATCGATTTATTGTGATGGTGTAGGAATGGGGTTCCATGAGTTGCTCGAGGTTCAGCAAGGCGACCGGAGGCAGTACCACGACGACGTCTCCATCATCATCATTTCGTTGGAGGGGAAGATCTGGAGATCATAGGTCTATGAACCTGTCACTACTGATCACGGCATTGTAATGGTAGAATGCATTATACTGATTTACAATGTACATTGTAAATTCTGCTTGTAATTGACGAATTAGATAGTCACAAAGCCAGTGAGCAAAAAGTTTTGGCGGCACCTCCTCTTGTTTGATTTTTTAAAAAAAAATCTTAGGTAAAGGAATTCTATTGTTTGAATTGATTTGACACAGATCCTTAGTCAAAGATGAACTATGGAATGATGAGCAGATGTCTGAAACTGACATGCTGATCTTCTTTGAATCTTTGCGATTGGGGGAATGGGCAAGAATGGACACTTGGACCAAAAGCCTCGCTTTTCTCGCTGGCGGGCCTAAAGGCCGGATGATTCAGTGGGGGCAGCCCGGCCCAATATAAAACGAGGCACGCGCGGCCACCAACCGCAGAGCGACACTGCCACTGCCAGCCGTCGCGATCAGATCCTGCTGCTGCCCCGACCATGCCGCCGTCGTCGCCGCCGTCCTCCGCGTCGGCCCCGGCCTCGCACCACCTGCGCCTCTGGTGGCGCCGCCGCGGCCGGGCCGGCGCTGCCGGGGCCACCTTCGCCGTCGCGCTCCTCGCGGCCGCGCTGCTGCTCACGCTCTCCTACTACGCCTCCGCGCCCCTCGCGTCAGACTCCTCCGCCGCCGGCGGACGCAGCCCCGCCCTCGTCGGGCTCACACTCGTCCGCCGCGCTCAGGAGAAGGGCGCGCGTGAGTTCCCGCTTCCCAATTCCCCTGCTGTTTTTCAAATTTCAATTTCAATGCCACATTCTCTGGCTTCGGTTCCTCGCTACTTCACTAGCTAATCAAAACACCCTTTAGTTTGTCAGTACCTACTACATATTGTTTCTGATTGAAGCTTGTGCTCACGGCTGGAGTGGGACTTTTGCTGTTACTTTTGCAGTTTGCTTGGATGGGAGCGTGCCAGGGTACCATCTGCGGAGAGGCTTTGGGAGTGGATCGGAAAGCTGGCTAATCCACTTGGAGGTAGGCGACGTTTTCAGTCGAGTACAGTTTTGGTACAATCTCGTACACGTTTAGTTTCAAAAATTAGTTTGGTCAGCATTCGTTGTGAATTTGAACTCCAGCCTCCAGGCATCGAAACGAGGTGCAGAAGTAAGAATTATCTCACTGAAGTTGTTTCGTAATGATAGCCACTATTTGCTTATGTGTGTGTTGTTGTGGTGAGAAAACGTAGCACTGTTTTTGCAATGCCTACATTTGGAGCATATAAATGTATAGCAATGTGAGCGGGCTAAGGCACGTTTTCCATTTTCAGCAAAACATAATGTTGCAGTATCCGTAGTGCCACTCTGGTACGGGTACTACAATACACTTGTCTGTTGTTTCAATGCCTTATGCTTCTGTTCCCTAAATTCTCTATGTTTCATGACCTTTAGGGTGGAGGCTGGTGCCGTAATCTCAAGTCATGTGCCTCACGTCAGAGATCGATTTTGGGCTCATCCCGGTACATGGAACGCCAGGTTGAGTTTACCGGGATCTTGAGCAATGATAAATCCCAGAATCCTGGTATTGATGCTTCCTATCAGTCTGACGTTTGTTACCTTTACTTTTATGATGTGCCTTTTTTTAAAAAAAAATGTATGATGTGTTTCTGTGTCTAAATTGCAATGTTACACCCATTAGTATGTCTTCAGACTTTGGGAATTGTGCATGCAGAGAAGTTTGACTTTACAATTCTTCAGAAGCATCAAGTCCTTATCAATTTTCTAACCAATCTTGAATTGGTATTTTGCATAGTAACCATTTAGATCATATTTCACTAATGACCATACTCACTAAATGCAATTAGCTAGCTAGCAGTCTGTTTTGATTTAATTAACAGTTTTCCAATTAATTACAATGGGCATTGCATCTCCAAAGAGATGTATTCCTGTAGTATTTACATGCTTTCAACTCTGTCCTAATTTCTCGCTGCAAACCGTTAATTACTGAATTCTTTACTTCAGCAGTTAAATGGTCGTCCTTTCATATTATGTCACAATAATATTTTCATATGCTCGTACTGCTGTCAATTTGCAGATTTTTACAACTGGAACAAAGTGAAGATAAGGTATTGCGATGGGGCGTCATTCTCTGGGAACGTCAAAGATGAGTTGCAGGTCCGACTTGCTTAGTTTCCATCAAATCTGCTTTGTAGTCAGTGTGTATAACGAGTCTTATTCTGTGAATTCTTGCAGAATGGCACAAGATTCTTCTTCAGAGGTCAGCGTATCTGGGAGGCAGTAATGAATGAACTTGTATTCAAGGGGCTCAGAAATGCTAAACAGGTCATTACTTGCAATCAGAGTCGATTGCCTTTTCTTGCAAAGAAAAAGAAAAGAAATACATTTCTTATTTTGATACTCAGGTGTAGAAATGATTGAACTGTATGAATCAATCAGGCACCATCTAGATCCATGAACTTATTGTGCTGTACATGTGCTTTTAATTTAATTGGGTGAAGGTTACGTCATAATCTTACAATGGGTCAGTGGTGCACAATCAATTTAATATGGATTGATTCCTAAAGAAACGTGATATGAACTGGGTTGTGGCAGTGATAGTAGTCAGTAAATAATGGAACCTAGTTACTTATTACGATAGTACTAGTCTCATACTTTTGCATTCACCTAAGGGACCACTCGTATCATTAACTCATTGTCTATGAGCTACTAAAGGACTATTTTGGATGGTCTGCATTGATGTTTTTCCTTACTATGTAGTACAGTGTACACTGCACATTCATATGTACTTGGAAATTTAGTTACTAGGCGTGATTAGGATGTATATATTGATCATACTTCTTAATTCATCTTTGCCCGTATAAGTAATTCAACCATTATACTGATGGTGTGATGCTGATATTCTATTTCCAGCTTTCAGGCTTTCCTAACAGGATGCTCTGCTGGTGGGCTAGCCACTTACATTCACTGTGATGCTTTTCATGCGCTGCTACCAAAGGATTCTAGGGTTAAATGTCTTGCAGATGGCGGTTTTTTCCTTGATGTGTATGTATTCGTATAGCATCCTTTGATTGTTATTGACACGTTTTTGCCATTTATTTGTTTATTTTGTCACATGTGCTGCATAGCTTATCTTTTCACATGAATGTGTCTTGTTACTCTACATCCTGGTGATAGTCTGAAGCAATTCCAAAAACTGCCGGTGGCAGAAAATCTTAATGGGAGACAGGATTTGGAGGGGAAAATCAGTCTAATTTAAAGAATTTGAATGGTATTTTGTTAGAGTTTAGATATCAATGCTATTATAGATTCGAGGAATGAAAAGATTATAGAAAAATGGTCTGTTAGACGTTAGTGTTTATATACCAGTACAAATCCATCAGTAAACTGACTGGTAGTAACTCAGGTACCAGCATCTGATGGTACCAGGAGTTATTATAAGACCAGAAGCTGGGACCATAGTCCGAATTACTTGCACCTCATGGCATTCAATGTCAACAAAAACCATTTCAGTATTCAGATGCACTTTTGAACGCCAGAAAAAGGCATTGACAGTTATATATATCGTACCAGCTCATTAAGCATTTCCAAATGCCAGCGAGCAGCCATGTTCCTGGAACGATGGGATCAGGAACGTGGAATGAGGAACGTGGTTAGACACTTATGAAAGGTTTCTATACTAAATTGTTCCCTTTCCCGGAACATAATCGTTCCCGGAACGGCGTTCCCGGGACGAGGAACGTGGCCACGTTCCATGTTCCCGGCTGCTAGCCAGCCAATAAGCACCAAATTTTACAGTTGTTAAATTCCTGTTACCAGTCAGGAATTAGTTAGTACTAGTATCTTCATCAGTAAAAAAACATTGGAAAATGGGAATTGTACAACTTTTCTGTGTACTTGGTTCCTATCTAATTCATTTGGTCTGTTCTTCAATTACAGAGAGGACATTTCTGGGAAAAGGACGATGCAGTCTTTTTACAGTGATGTTGTCCGCCTTCAGGTTTCTTTCTATCTGTGACAACCTCCCACCATTTTTTTCCTTTTCCAGCATTCATGCTTTGTTTTCTGAATGCCTTGTTTCAGCATCTAGGGGAACAGTTTTCGCATTGTAACTCAAATCTAGAGCCAGGCCAGGTTAGTACTGCATTCCCAATAATGTAAATGTAATAATTACCCACACTAGTACCATCACCCATTGCTATGAACTTATGATAATCTAAAACTGCCCCTTATACTGTGTTCCAGTGTTTTTTTCCACGTGAAGTTGTGAAACACATTGTCACCCCGGTATTCATTCTCAATCCAGCATATGATGCTTGGCAGGTATCCTCATCCGTATCCATCAGATTTCGACATGTCCTATTTCTGTATTAAAATATTAATTTCAACATATGCTTGAAACTTTATTTTTCAGGTACAACATGCGTTAGCTCCTGAAGCATCTGACCCTCAACATTCATGGCTGGACTGCAGACTGGACATCGCCAAGTGCAGCTCTGAGCAACTTGAAATTCTCCAAGGTTAGCACACCCAGCATGTAATATATTCCTGTTAACTTATCTGGCTTTCTGGATTCATACCCATGTGTTTTGACATGCCGAATACAAAATTTTGCAGGTTTCAGGAAAGAACTGCATGACGCAATAAGTGAAGTTAAGCAGAAAAGGGACTGGGGTTTTTATATCAACTCGTGCTTTGTTCATTGTCAATCGCTGAACTCGTTGACCTGGCATTCTCCAACTTCCCCCAGAGTGAACAATAAGGTGCTGTAACAATCGGATATGAACTTGAAGATAACGATCTTGTTACAAAGTTTTCATCTCATTTTTTGCGATACCTTGCCTGCCATTCAAATCTTTAAATCGTTTTGGTGAACACTGAACAGAGCATTGCAGAAGCAGTTGGAGATTGGTTCTTCGACAGGAGAGAGGTGAAGGAAATAGATTGTGAATATCCCTGCAACCCGACATGCCACAACTTGGTTTTCACTAGGCCTTTCAAGATATGAAGTTTTGGCCGCCTCCTCTGCTACGATTTTGGTGTAACATTAGCAAATAAACTTGTTAGTATTGTTTTTTTCCAACTTATTTTGGTGAGTGATACCCTGAAAACAATACTTGACAGTAAAGTTGTAAAGTTATCAGAATTATACGATGTTAACAGAATCCTGTTCCATGATGATGCTATTGCTTCGCTGCAAGCTACAGGGTGTTTGGTTTCACAGACCAAAGTTTAGTCCCTATCATATTGAATGTTTAGATACTAATTAAAAGTATTAAACATAGACTAATTACAAAACTAATTGCATAGATGGAGGCTAATTCGCGAGACGAATCTATTAAGTCTAATTAATTCATGATTAACACATATTTACTGTAGCATCATATTGTCAAATCATGGACTAATTAGGCTTAATAAATTCGTCTCGCGAATTAGTTTCCATCTGTGTAATTGGTTTTATAATTAACTCATGTTTAGTCCCCTTAATTAGTATCTAGATATTTGATACAATAGAAGCTAAATTTTAGTCCGTCAAACCAAACACCCCGCGTAACAGTGACCCTACCTTGTGTCAGGAAAACAGCGGAGCCGTCGTTTTCGTCACAGGGACGCGCACCCTGCTGAGGTTGAAGGATCAATCCAATAATATTCCAATCCAAGTGGAGTGAGGAGGCAGACGTTTCTGCCGATCAAGGGGCACCCAGAACAGTGGCATTTCCCCCTCCAATCCTGACGCAGTCGTGCTCAAGTTGGACGTGACATCCTCAGCCGTGGAGAACCTATAGGTACGCTTGCCCGTGCCAAGACTCTTTCTGTCCTTATCAAATCCATAGTTTTCCTCTCTTTTTCTTTCCGAGGGGAACCTGTTTCGTTTTCATTTTCTGAGTTAACAATGGATCGCTTGGAAGAGCTCAAACTCCTAGAATTTTGAGCTTTTGTAGCTAGTGATTCTGTAGACTAAATAAAGTGGTTTAAATATCTATGTTTTCTAAAGTTTAAACCGGGATTAAGATGATTCAACTCAAAAACACCAGTTCTAAGAATTTTGAAGCCAGATATTACTCGGACCCAAGAATAGCGAGGCTTATTCCTCCTGTGTGGCACTACTGTTTAAGATAGCTTTAACATCCAAAGTTTTGAGACGAGAAACCAGAAAAGGTTTCGAGTCGAGTTGGGCAGAAAACAAAGTGACAACGGCATTGGCGAGTGAGTGCCAGTCATTAGCGCATCAACAGGCACTCAAAAGGGCAACCCCTTGTACTCCCTTTTGGCCATTTCATCAGCTGATGAAGTGTGATGCCTTAGATATTTTTGTTTAGATAGATTAAGAGTATGTATCACTCGATGACGCGCATCCTTGACAGCAAGCAAGCGAGCTTCACAAATATCTGTCTCACCTGCTTGAGCCTGCCTCCGTCACACGCCCTCGAACAACAGCGTTTGGTCAACCACGCGACCTGGAAATGCATCCATCAGTGCTGGATGGATGTATTATTTCCAACACGGCGTGTCCCATTCAAACAAAGCTTAGACTATTCCCCTGCTTCCTTGTCTCTTGCAGCCGTCTTTTAGGGGGTGTTTGGGAGGAGGGGGCTAAACTTTAGCCCTGTCACATCGGATGTTCGGATACTAATTAGAAGGACTAAACATAAGCTAATTACAAAACTAATTGCAGAACCCCTAGGCTAAATCACGAGATGAATCTATTAAGTCTAATTAATCCATCATTAGTGAATGGTTACTGTAGCACCACATTGTCAAATCATGAACTAATTAGGCTTAATAGATTCGTCTCGCGATTTAGCCTAGGAGTTGTGTAATTAGTTTTGTAATTAGTCTAGATTTAATACTCCTAATTAGTGTCCAACATTCGATGTGACGGGGGCTAAAATCTAGCAAACTCTGCATATGAACAGAGTCGCTGCCGAAGAATTCCTTGCGCAGGTTGACAAAGTCCTTTTAACAATGAGCTCGAGTGCCCAGTCGACACGGCAGGGTTGGCTTAGCAGCTTATACGAGTCGGTCAGCCTTGAACATGTGGCTACAGTGTCACACTCCTCATGCTCCTCGCAGACAGACATCGCCCATCCTCGGCCCCATGCTGCTTCAATCAATCAAGCCGTATCATCCATTTCTGGCTCCCATCTTGCAATGCAATCGCAAACCCCCATGATCATATTCATATAATCATATCATACATCTCACGAGATCACTGCACCTACTATACCATACAAAAGCGCGTCCGCCACTCACTGCAGAGGCCAGATGTACGGCAACACACTTAGGCCATGTTTAGTTCACCCCCAACTCCCAACTTTGGCACTATGCAAAAAGAAGATTCCCCATCACATCAAATTTGCGGTACATGCATGGAGTACTAAACGTAGACGAAATCAAAAACTAATTGCACAATTTTGTTGTACTTTGCGAGACGAATCTTTTAAGCCTAATTAGTCAATATTTGGACAATAATTCACAAATACAAACGAAACGCTACAGTGTTGCTACAGTAATTTGGGTGCACCCAAGTTGGGCAACTAAACAAGGCCTTAGTAGTAACTAGTGTCAAGTTGCGGCAGCAGTGACTGCCGACTGAGCCGTCATCGGTTTGGTCTGACACTGCCGGCTGCCGCAGCCATCACGGACCCTTGGCACCAGCCAGAGCTGCGACAGCCGGACGGCGATGGCCGGTGGGCTGGCAGCCAGTCCACCGGAGGCGGTGACCTTCACTCACCAGTCACCCCCGCAGTTAAGGTCATGTTTAGTTTGCCCCCAAATCCCAACTTTGATACTATGCAAAAAGAAGATTCCCCATCACATCAAACTTACGATACATGCATGGAGTACTAAATGTAGATGAAATCAAAAACTAATTGCACAGTTTTGTTGTACTTTGCGAGACGAATCTTTTGAGCCTAATTAGTCAATGTTTGGACAATAATTCACAAATACAAACGAAAATGCTACAGTTGCGCATTTATGGTAAACTTCCAACTTTGGCACTCCCAAATTGAAACTAAACAAGGCCTAAAGCTGGCGCCGGTACATTGTCATCCCGGCAGGAGCAGGCGTATGTCACCTCAGCCGATTCAATTTCAAGCCATCCGAGGACCAAGGACCACCGCCGTGATCTGCTCCGCCTCCGGCCGCATCAGTACACGAGCCCTGACCAAGCGACCATTGAGAGCAGATCAGGCCCCTCAGCAATGCAGCAGCCATTAACACCGAAGGCAGGCTACGAGACGGCCAAGACCGGCCGGAGACAGGCCGGCAGAGTTCACATGCCATGGCAGGCCACCTTTAGAGACACAGCTTGGCACCTTCCACATCACGCCGCTACTGCAACCTCCAATGACTCCTTCAGATCACCAGGCCAAGGCCGGTCCGCTAGCCACAGTACCCGACTGTGTTTGTGATGCCATGAATGGAATGGCCAAGCTCCCCCGACAGTTACATCGACAGTACATGACTGTGGCGCTCAACGGCTCAAGCATAGCATAGGAATGGGATGACAAGGAATCTATAGCTGGTGGTGACAATGGAATATGGCGCGGCCAGGTGAATCCTGGCACGCCGGAAAAATAGGGAGGGCAGGCAGACAGACAGACAGGGACATAGCGAGACACTACTTATTTAGCTCCTATCTATAAACTCACGATGACCTCCACTCCAGACACATGCTTGGATTGGATCGGATGTCCATCTTCTCCCGGAAAGCCGGCGGTGACGGCTGCTTCGGCTTTACCTTGCCACATGCCGGCGCTCTGCTCTGCTCTGCTCTGCTTCACAGGTCGTGCTCGGGCTTGTCCAGGCTGCCACTGTCGCAGTCGACCATCCGGCTTGAGCCGCGCCCGATCCTGGAGAAGGACCCCATGGCGGACGAGAGCCCCTTGAAGCTGCTGCTGCCACCGTCACTGAGGTTGTGAGACCGCCGGGACCGCCGCCGGGCGAGCTGCGGGGAGGAGACTGCCTTCTCAGGGTCGGGGTCACTAGACGTGCTTGTCCGGGCCACCAGCAGCCGCGAGATGCTGCCGCGGCAGAATGGGCAGGCCGGCGACGGCAGTGTCAGGGTCGTCGGGTTGGGCTTGTTGTGGCAGCACAGCGCCAGCGTGCACGGCGCGCACATCTGGTGCCCGCAGTCCTGCACCTCGATGGTGCAGGCCTGGTCGAAGCAGATGCAGCACAGCTCTGCATCGCTCACCTGTCAGTGAACCCAAGTGAATGATGGTTAGTCCCTTATTTGACAACCGCCACACATCAATAAACTACCAAATGAATGTGCAGATGGAATTCTAATCCCACAATCGTCACATAAACAGTAGAATTTACCTCCGAGGATGCATCATCCATAACATCGGCGGCGGCGCAAGGCGAAGGAGATGGCAGAGAGTACTTCGTGCCCTTCAAGATCTTCTTCTCCCTCTCCCTGTTGGCTTCCATCAGGGCCGCTTCCAGGAGAGCCTTTGCTTCCGGATCAAGCTCGCTGATGAACTTTAGAGGTGAAGGCCACACCATGGGCTCCGCTGATGAAGGGTTTAGCAAAGCTGCACACGCTTCATGGTTGCGCTTCAGCGCGACAGCATACGGGATCCTCCTGCAGGGACCAAAATCATTTGCCGTAAGACTCAGCAGCAGAGTATGTGCAATTCAGCAAAAGAAGAATCTCAGAACATCGCGGTCAACAACTGGTCCCTCATTGAATTTTTCAAATGTTGATTCGGCAAGTGGATGGTGACTCAACTTGAGAATGTGAATTCCACAAATGGTTGATGACTCCACTTGCTAGTAGACGTTGAGTTGATCGAGGGACACAGGAACAAGTTGTTGTTTTTTTAGAGTCACAACTAACAACTAAACTTGGTGATCGGAACAATAACTAAACAAATGTTTCAGGCCTTATATTATATATAAACTGATTGCATGTCAGGGATGTGGTGCTCACCCTGCCGAGTCCCTTTGGAGACGATCTGCGCCCCAGGCAAGCAGTTTCCGGATGCAATCCAGGTTCCCGCTGCGAGCCGCCAGATGCAATGATGTGCTACCAGGGAACCTGCAGCAGAGAGCGATACCTGAATCAGCATCTGCAATCTGACTAAGGAAGAGAAGCTAATTGAGCTCATCCCCTGACTAATGGAGGCTGCGGCAAGATCGGCAAGATTACCCGTATGAGCCGGTCAAAGCGGACACAATGGCGCCGTTCTCCAGCAACATCTGCAAGCACCCTGGCCGCCCCTGCCTGGCCGCGAGATGCAGCGGCGTGGCGCCGTGGTCGTCCCTGACGTTGACGAACCGGGCGAAACCCCTGCCAAGCTTCGACAGCAACGAGTGAGTGGCACGAACATCAAGCCGGGCAACAGAGCCAGACAGCCACGAGGAGACAAAGACCTCACCATGAGTCGGCCACCGGCGTGGTCTGCGCCGCCGAGAGGATGGCCTGAAGGCAGTCGACATGGCCGAAGTAGGCAGCGTGGTGCAGGCAGCTCCGCGCGTGCACCGAATCGAACATTAAGATCTGATGATGCACAGATCGAACAGCTTATGATTAGCGAGTGAGTCTTGCAAGCGGCGGAATCATTAGGAGAAGGAATTTGAAGCTTTGCTCACATTGGCGCCGGCCTGGAGGAGCCTGAGCACGCAGTCGATCTTGCCGTGCATCGCCGCGAGCATCAGCGGAGTCTGGAGCACAAACAAGAAGCCAGCAAGCAGAAAAAAAGATGAGATTTTTGTCCTTTGCGGGGGTAAAAACAAAGGAGATTTTGCAGCAGCTAGCAGAGAGATCCTTGCAAGTTGCAAACAAAAAAAGGCATCAGTTTGATGGGATCCAGCACCTGCTTGTGCCGATTCACCACGTCCGGCGGCACCCCGTGATCCAAGATCATGGACAGCACCTGCAGCGAAAGCAGCAAGATGTCAGAGGCCGAGGAGAAGAACTGGAGGAGACGGGGATCCATGGCGTGGGTGACTGGAGAAGAGGAGCGACCTCGATGCGCCCATTGGCGGCGGCGATGTGGAGCGCGGAGAGGCGGTCGTAGAGCGTGGCGCGGCGCGCGAGGGAGGGGTCGGCGGCGAGGAGCGCGGCGAGGGCGTCGAGGTCCCCGAGCTGCGCCGCGCGGAAGTAGTCGTGCTCGTCGCCGGTGCGGGCGCAGCTGACGCCGTGCCCCATGGCGGCCGCCGGATAGTTTGGTAGGCTTTTGGGGTAAAGGCGGCTGCTCCGGCCCGACTCCACCCGCCGGCGGCGAAGTGGGGGGAGGTGGGTGCCGGGCGCCGAAGCAGCGTGGAATGGGGAAAGAGAGGCGACGGCTTTACGCCTTTTTATCGACACGCTCTCTCCTCTCAGTCAGACGGACTGTCTCTATATTTAAGAAAGAAAGAAACGAAACAGGGGGGGATTCGAAATATCTCCGATTTCTTTACTGATGAAATCAACCGGGGCAAGTGCAACCGCTAATTGACGTCTCGCTCACCCACAGCCGTCGGATCATCTGATCGGGAGTCGGCCCGGTAGAATCACTTTTTCTTTGTCCTATGAAAAACTTGGCCCGTTTTTTTCTTTCCATTTTTGCTGTCATGTCAGAACTATTCTCCCTTTTTCCTACTCGAGGAATTATTCTCATATTCTTTTCTTTCGGTGTGGGATTAGATGCTAACCACTTACATTGTAGTTTTCGAAATTGTTTTCACTACGCCACAAGAAGTTTTCATCTACGGGGTGCGTCTATTAGTATTTTTGCTGAAATGACCAGCAATTTTATTATATTATTTCTAGCATTCAATATAACAGTTTTAACAGAAATTGTCAATAGCGTAATTCCAACAAACTCAATATCTGCAATATTGTAGCTAATTAACAAAATATACTAGAAACAGTTAGCCGCTTTTAAAAAACTATGGAGGAAAAGTGATCACTCTTGTAGTGGTATCCATGCTCATATATGCTCCAAAGCCAAGTGTCTGTTTTGCTTTCAGCAGGCACAAAAATATAAATACTATGTGATTTTAAAAAGGCAGAAAATATAAATACTATGTGATTTCAAAAGGCACATGGAAATCGATGTTATGAAGAAAGAAAGAAAGAAAACATTTGAACGACCTTCTTTCCGCGAAGTGGGGTTTTCTTTGTTTAAATTTTCCCGCACGAGAAGTGAGATTTGAAAACCTTTGAAC
This sequence comes from Setaria italica, assembly GCF_000263155.2. NCBI lineage: Eukaryota > Viridiplantae > Streptophyta > Magnoliopsida > Poales > Poaceae > Setaria > Setaria italica. The sequence goes on along the minus strand of NC_028452.1, from coordinate 4,098,863 downwards.
GCGTCCAAGAAAGACGGGCAAATGTAATGAAGGACCCCATGCTCCAAATCGTGTCGGCGCTAGCTATTGGACAAGTTCCCTTTTTTTTTGGGTATGGCCTCACCTTTCCACTTATTTTTTTGCCCGTAATGGTGGGTGCAACCGCAAGCGTGATGATGGTTATGATTCCCTCCGTTTCTGCGGTACTTTTCGGTACTACAATTAACATCTTGCAAGTAATGCGGCTAATGAAGGGGCTTTTGGGGGGAAACATTTTCTTTCTTTTCTTTGTGAGGTGACAATGCCATTAGGATGGCTCATCTTGTTTTATTCCTGATCCTGTGTGAGCTAACCTCATGGAAGTATACTTGCTAGGCGTCTAGGCCATGCCGTGGATGTGATCCTTGCTTTGTTGCGTTGCGCTTTGTTTGTTTTTTCTTTTTCTGCAGCACCACGTCCGATGCAACGCGAGTCCCGTTTCCACCGGGGAATCGGGGCACTCGACGTCGTTGGATCGAAGCGCATGTGCAGACAACCCGAACTCGGCAGGTGAAAGCCATCGATCAAAATTACTAGCCTCAGGTTTTGCGTGCGTTAAAAAAAAATGATGTGAAGCGGTTGTTTGATCTGATGTTTTTACTGCATGCGTCCGTAATTGAGCGGTGCAGAAGATCCGCGCCAGCCGTCGGTGCGAGCACACGCGCGCGCCATTGTTTTGGTATCAACTGGATGTCCGTTTATGGCACCGTTTGCTAGTTTTTTCTATGGGCCTTGTTGTCACGTCACACCCAGCTACTTGCAGCGCAGCACCAGGGGGGGAGCTGACAGTTCGGACACGAGCCGTACACGTTTATATATCCGCAGCCATATGCGCAGCTCCATCATTTGTTTGTATAGTAATAGCAATATGCGGGCAGCACTATGCATGGTTAATCTTGGGAGATGATCTGGCCACCATCACCTTTAACCTCACAAGTCACAAACGTGATCCGGTACGTATGATCCGGCCACAAATTTGCATGCATGTGTGTCATAACCACACCCGTATAGCTCAGGTTTAAGCAATTTCCTTTTCGACAACTTTTACGGTATATCACCCGAGGTGCACCTGTTTTTTATATACCAGATTAACTTTGGGCCATATGTAATTGTGGGTACACGTAGTCCATAGCTCATTAGATGCTTGACAACCAATCCACAGCTTCTAGTACGGTCCTGGCTACACCTATGAGCAAAAGATGCATTGGAGGTGGATGGTACCCCTTGTACCTCCCATGCGTGGGTCCCACGGTGGGGTGGGCCCGGCCATGAGCGCAGGCCAGTGTGGTCTCGTGTAATCTCGTTCGATTCGATGGATGGATCCTCCTCTTCTTCTTCAACAGGGGGACGTACGACTGGTCAGGGCAGTCATCCCATCCCTCTCCGTTCGTGGCGAGTGGTGACCATTTCGCGTTGATCCCATCATCCATCCGTCCGTCGCCCGGTCGTCTCGTCTCAAACGCATGGCGAGTTCATCCATTTTCTTCTTTGGCGTGCATTCACACTCGCCTAGCATGGTACCTACAATTATATATGGCCACCTACTTTGCTAAGTTATGGGTCTCTCCTCCTACCTTCAAATACATACCTACGTGGCTTTTTTTTACGAGGGATCGATGCATGGCCTGATAACGGTGCCAACACTGCAAAGGGACCGTCTGATCTGTTGCTGCTCTCTCATGCAATCCGACCCTTATGATAAGCATACAATACATGGATGGACCATCCAGTTGCAATTGTAGTGCTCATCAGTCTGATTCGGTATACAGGGCCGTCAGTATGATTTGATTCTGAAATGTCGATAAGAAAAGGAGGGAATAAAGAGGCTTTGAGGAGCTATGTGAAAGGGGAGGGGAAAAAAGGTTAGTACGACAGCGTTGCTTGCATGGTTAAGTGTAGATGGACACAATGACTAATTATTCGTAACTCCTATTCGTCGGGGATCACACTAAATGTTTGGTGTTTTGTATGGATATTTATTCAACGGTATATCATGACTCGTTGATGATAAGATGTAAGTCGCGACTTCATCAATACATATTGTGGTACGGTCTACCATAATCGTTTGTACATGCGCATGCGTGAGTGTCCACATCTGCACTAATAAGTTACTTAAATAAAAAAGAAAAGGATAGTGAAGGGATAATAAGCCTCCTTTTCATCCTTAATTTCTCAAACTACCTAAGAAATTGGAATCTCATCCTCAATTGGAGAACTAGATCTTTAAGCATGAGTCCCACCATGTTCCTGAACCAAACATGAAATTGACCCATCCCATTTCATTCCATCCCTGGAACCAAACACACGTTAATATTTCTTAAGTATTAACAAGTTGTTGACTATTTTGCACTTTTTTTAGTTACTTGCTCGGATGGCCAAGGGAAAAGATATTTGGTATAATCGGACATTCCCGAGGGTGCAAGCAAATTAGAAAAGAAAATCAGCAATCAAGAATACGCAACCAAGCTTTTGGCATAAAAATAATAAAGTGTATCTAGAAAATGTTTTACACCGTTTCAGCATAATATTTGCGGCGTTGCCAATGTTGATTGCATTGGGTGAGAAGTTGACCACCCCAACCTACGTACGTTCGGATTGGGCCTGTTTGGGAAGGGGGTGTTAAAGTTTAACACCCCCTTTTTAACAGATTTTAACACTTTTGGTTGCCAAACACAAGTGTTAAAGATGAAGTGTTAAAATTTAACACCCCTCTTTTCATAAACACATGGAGGGGGTGTTAAAATGTGCTAAAGGTGTTAAAAGTGGTCCCCCTCCCCACTTATTCCCTGGTTGCCCCCCTCTCTCTCCTCTTCTCTCTCCTCCACTGCCCCCATCTTCCTTCCCCGATCCGCACGTCGCGCACCGCCGCCAGTCCGCCCGTCGCGCCGCCGCTGGTCCGCCCATCGCGCGCCACCGCCGGTCCGCGCCGCTCCTGCGCCGGGATGCCGCGCTGGGCAGCACGCGGCGGCCTCGCGCGGGCGGCCTCGCGCGGGCGGCGGGCGGCGGCTGGCGCGGGCGGCCTCGCGTGGGCGGCGGCTGGCGCGGCCGGCGGGCGCGGGCGCGGGCGAGGCCGATCCGGTGGTGTGGGGACCGGCGGGCGGCGCAGGTGGTGGCGGTGGGGGCTCGGGCGGGCACGGTGGTGGCGTTGGGGGCTCGGGCGGGCGCGGCCGCTAGTGCCGCGGTAGGGGACGCCGGTGGCGGGGCGGGGCCGGAGGCGGCAGGCGCAGGGGAGGGGCCGACGGGGCGGCCGGCAGCGCTGACGCCGACGTTGGCGCCGGGCACGGCGTGGACCGAGCAGGGGTGGGGCCGGAGGCGGCAGGCGCAGGAAAGGAGGAAGAAGGAAGGAGGAGGAAGGAGAAGAAGGAAGAAGGGGTATTTGGCTGCCATTGAGAGGAGTAATGAGGGGTAAAGTTGTCAATTACAACCTAAGGTGTTAAATTTTAACAGATCATCCAAACACCTCAAGATACTAAAGTTTAACACCTTTATTTGAGGGTGTTAAAGTTTAACACCCTGTTAAATTTTAACACGCCCTTCCCAAACAGGGCCTTAACATATTTCCTGACCCTTTGAACAATGCACGCACGCAAAAATCACCAGTAAGTTAACCTTTCTCAGAACTAATCATCCGATTCAGATCCATCGGAGACGCATCATGTCCCTGTCGTTTCCCCCTGTGACCGAGTTGCAGATTACGACTAATTGGCATAAACAATGCTGATCGATCGATTGAGTTAGGTGTGGACTTTCTTCATCAGAGGAATGGAAAAGATCTGTGTGTAATGCTGACAAATTGCAGCACGGCCGCGTTCAGCACTCACTCTCGAAAAAGAAAGAAAGAAAAAACGTTCACAACACAACAAACTTCGTTGCGTGGCGATCTAGGAGTGTTATTTGGTATAACAAACTTATACTCCCTCCATTCCATATTGTAGGTCATTTCAATTTTCATGGAGAGTCAAATCATTTTATGTTTGACCAAAATTATAGAGAGGATCATAAAAATTTATGGCACCGAATAGATATACTATAAAAATATATTTAATGAATAATCTAATTAGTACTTATTTGTTATAATAAATGTTAGTACTTTATTGTATAAATTTGATCAAACTCGAGATACTTTGACTTTTCAAGAAAGTTGTAATGACTTACAGTTTGAAACGGAGGGAGTATTAGCAAGCAGGTGTGACAATAAGTGTATAGTGTAATTGCATTGTTATTCAATTTCTCTTGTATTTGTTAGTTTCCCGTTTGCTTTTAGTCTGATGACGGTAGGTCTCGTCTCTTGATGAGGAGCCGACACGTTCATCGCGGCGAACCGGACGCACGCACGAACGCATTCCTAGTCATTCACTGGCTGATTATCATTATATTATTCTTTGGATTAACGCAAAGTAGCATAACCATCGCATCCGTTTTTGTATGAATAACCATGTTCAGGGGCGGATCTAGCGATGGGTTGGGTGGGGCACAAGCCCCCTATCGCATCTCGGAGAGTGGAGTTTCCTTGAGCCCTTCCATAATTTTTAGGAAGAAGAGGAGGGATGGAGGGAAAAGGAGAGGAGAAGGAAACCCCTGTTATGTTTATGGGTTGTATCCACCACTAACCGCATCTTTGCTAGTTCCACTAATAGCTCGCTATTACTTGATCTTTTGGGGAAACAAAGCTAAAAAAAGACTTGGTACAGAAATATGTCATTTTGATTTTTTTTGATTTTTCTATAATGATCTACAATTTAGAATTGAAATTGAAGGAGTAGCTTTTTTTTTTCTTTCAAACAGTCGGCCATGCAATTCCCTCTAGTATTTGATAGTAGAACAATAGATAGAATGATAGATGCGGGAGGTAGAAACTTGTGGGCTTGGGCATCATTTATCTGCGTGTCCGGCCTCCATGGCTCCTTTTTCTCGTCTTTTTTGGTTGCACCAATGCAAGCTCGGCCCGGCCCAAAACGTATGGATGGCTCGTTAGGCCCATTATACGTCCGATTCATGTCATCACCATGCTGCTGCCTGCATCCGTCGTCAGCTGAGAATTCTGAATTCTGAGGATCAACCAGGGCAGTCAGGAGATGTTGCATTCAAATTACATCGACCCACTTGGATTTTTATCACCTGCTTGTCTCCTTCTGACAAAAAACTGGAACTGATGCGACTTGCAACCACCATGCTGTCCCCAAACACTAAATGCAAAGCTAGAATGAGCGAGCACTGAAGCAGTGTCAAAAGATAACGACATCTATCAACCGCATTGCAGGATCCGTAACTTCCGTTGTAGTATAATATACATGTACTAGTGTCACCGCGATCCAGCTGTTCCGGCCGTGTCGTTTCCACAGCTTCAGAATCCAGGCATCATCGTCGTCTCAAACTCTCGATAGGGCATTTTCTGAACCTCTCATGGCCTGGTAGGCTGATGCATGGAGATTCCAACTTCCAGTATCCCTGCATCACAAGCTTATACAATGCCAACATGGAAGGACAATTCTCCATCACTGTTCGCATCAACTATTGTATATTTGTATGCTTTGATGCAGCGGCGTGAAGAGACCAAAAACCATGAATATATCCATGATGCATCTGAGCGATCGAAACTGCAGCTGATCGTCAACCACGGATGAAGGTTCAGTGACAAGATCGGTGCTTATTAATGTCTCTATCCATTTCAAAATATATGACGTTTCCTTTTTATACTAAGTCGTTTTTTTTTTCAATTTTGATCAAATTTATCAAACATTACATTAGCACCAACTGTATCAAAATAATGCACTAACAATATACTTCACGGTGGATTTAACAATGTTAATTTAATGTTGTAGATGTTGGTGTATTATTTTTTCATAAAACTTGGGACTTACGATAATACTAAAACAACTTGCTTTGAGGTAGTGATCATGGTTTTGGCGTTGAACTTGTGTTTCTGCTGATGAAATACAATTTGGCGTTGAATTTGTAGCAAGTGAAGGGTGCGATATTTCGAAAGAAGTATTTATTTGATTCCATCATATAATAAAATAATTATCATGATTATTACACCCTAAATTTGGCAAATTACAAACATCAAGCACGACCGAGCTAAGGAAACTGGATCACTGTAGTATACTCCCTCCGTCCTAAAATACAAGTCATCCTATAACTTTTATGACAGATTAAGGAGGTGGACAAATGTCTCATATACCCTTAGCTAATGTTAATACAAGGCAAGTTTTCCGACAAGTTTTCCAGTTAACAAGGGAAATATTTGGCAAGTTTTTAATTGAATTGATTGAGTACTTGCCAAAAACTTCTAAGACACCTATTTGAGATAAATTTTGAACCCTTGGATGTCTTACATTTCAGGACGGAGGAAGTGCACCTTAAAATATATGATTATTATTATAATAATGATATACTTAAAAATTCATAGAATATTTCACTTATACGCAGTTCACATTATTTTCTATGCTGCTAAAATCTCACCTGGAGCTATTCCAACACAAACAAGATTAACATCCAGCATGACTCTTGCACATGCTTTTGTTGTGATTTGCAAAAGTTAGGCCTGGTTTGATTACTCTAGCTTATTTTTAGCACCCGTCACATCGAATGTTTAGATACTAATTAGGAGTATTAAATGTAGACTATTTACAAAACCCATTACATAAGTGGAGGCTAAACGGTGAGACGAATCTATTAAGCCTAATTAGTCCATAATTTGACAATGTGTTGCTATAGTAAACATTTGCTAATGATGGATTAATTAAGCTTAATAGATTTGTCTCGTCATTTAGCCTCCATCTGTGTAATGGGTTTTGTAAATAGTCTACGTTTAATACTCCTAATTAGTATTTAAACATTCGATGTGACACGTGCTAAAAATAAGTAAAGGGAACCAAACGCCCCTTAGTGTGTGAGAATGGTTTGCATGCACCGAGCCTAGGTGTATGTTGATGGTCGGGGGAGGGGGCATTTGCCCCTTTATAAATATATCATTGTGTGTTTTCAAAACTTTAAAATTCCCAAACAGAAAATCGAGACTTTTTTAGCAATATATCATGTGTGTAAATTCCTACCATATTGTAAGGGACTTACACACATTATATATCACTACCAAACATAGCTCTATCAATTAGCTAGGACCTGCTCGTTGCAGCTTATGGAGCAGCGCCTGCTGCTGCTGTGCAGCCCAGCCATTCGGCTGCAGGCTCGAATAGCAGCACAACTACTTGATGTTTGGCTGTGTGCAGTTGTTGGAGTAACAGCTGCTGCCGTGTACAGCTCTCTATTATAGTGGTTGCTGTAGCGGCGGCTGCAGTGTAGCCGCAGCTGCTGTAATAAGCAGGTTGTATGTCTCCAAACAGGTACGGGCTAAAGTTTAGCTCTAACCACTCCAATCCAAACTATGGCTTTACATACAAGCTAGGTTTCACCTTCCCAAACAGACAATCCCATGATAATACTGTATATACATGACTAATATGGGGCTTTCATATTGGTACAGGTGCTGGCCAAAGAGCTGGCCAAAGATTGATACTTATTTCATTTCTTTAAGAAATAGCGTTTAGGACAAGCTAATCAAGGAACACGTGAACTGCTGTGCTGCTGAAATGTGAATTCCAATCTTTTTTTAAATAAAAATGTGAATTCCAACCTGAACTCCACTTCAACTTTAAATTCCAAGATAGAAACAAGATCGACATCCAACATAACCGGATTCTTATCTCAGTAATTTATCATTATTGTGTAAACTGCAAACACATTCAGAATCGATCAAGAGACAAGAACTATAACTTGTTGTCGTCACGAGTATTATTCACAGAATAACGATGCTCAATTGCTCATATCGCTAATAGTACCCACCGACATGGTTGTACGCCACGGGCATCCCGTAGGGCATGGCCACCGCGGTGTTCGCTGCGAACACGCTGCCGGCGGCGAGCCCGTTGAAGCCGACAGGCTGCCCCTGCATGCCGCCCTGCCGGTACTGCGCCCACATCTGCTGCTCCTGCACCAGCAGCTGCTGCTTCCGCTCCATCTCCGCCATCTGCACGTACGACGGCGGCGGCACCGCCAGCGACGCCGCGAACGGGTCGCCGCCGATCGCCTGCACCGTGCCGTCGGGCGCCGGCAGCATGAGCACGGGCGCCGCCGCGCCGTGCCCGTGCGTGGGCAATGCCACGCTGCTCGCGCTCCCCGACACCGCCTGCGCGGCCACCTGTCGCCGGACAGCGCCCTGGTCGTACATCCCGCCGAGGAGGAGAGGGTCCATACCGCCGCCGAGCGACGCCGTCTGCCGGGACAGGTTGCTCGCTGTCTCCACCAGCGCCAGCTCCCAGTCTGCCTTCCCTGGCTCCGCGGCCGGCGTCTGCCACGCCGACGTGATCGCCACCGGAGCGTCGTCGGATTCCGATGGGAACGCGACCCAGCTGCTGTCGGCACCTTTCGTGGCCGGCGGCGGCGCGGAGAAGAGCGCGAGCGTGAGCTTGTTCTCCTGCTCGTCCGCCGTGGCGGCTGGTTCTCTAAGGTCGACCAAGTCAGGCTGACGCGCCTGATCGGCGGAGGATTTCGCCGGCACCGATCGGGTGGTCTCAGCGCTGTCACGCACCGGCGGCGGCGCCGGGAGCGCCTTGACGCCGTTCATGTCGACGTACTCCGCGGGCTCGTCTTGGTCACGGCCGGCGGATTGGTGCACCGATTGCGGTGGCAGTGGCGGCGGCGAGCCGAGGCCTGCGCGGCCGCGCACCCGCAGGAACTGCTCGAGCGTCTCGAGGAGCTTCTCGTCGACGCGCTTGACGTCGGGGAAGTCGGAGGACCGCGCGACGCCGGCGTCGTCGCACCAGGCGTAGAAGGCGAGGAGGGTTTCGATCTGCTTGGCAGCGCCAACGTAGGTCTCGAACGCCTTGACGCACTCGGCGTACTCCATGTCGAAGAAGCGGTCGAGCAGGGCAGCGAGCACGGCGGAGAATTCATCGTAGAGCTGGAAGCTATCCCCGAGCAGCGGGTAGAGCGCGGCGAGCACGACGCGGCTGGTCCGGGCGGCGCCCGCGGGGCGGCACGCGAGGAAGCGGTCGAGCAGCTGCCGCAGCTGGCGCGCGCGGATTAGGAGGCCGTCGGGGTCCATGTCGCCCACCGGCGCCATCGCCGCCGGCGCGGGCGGGGAGGACGCGCCGCTGACGGCGTTATTGTAGTCGTCGGCGAACCGCACGGCGCGGGGCGGGGGCAGGAGGGAGACGAGGAACCGGAGGCGCTCGTCGAGGTAGAGCGCGTAGGCACGGACGAACGCCGAGTGTTCCCACGACGCGGCGTGCGCCTCGTCGCGGAAGTCGAGGAGCAGCGACAGCACGGGCTCCCCCGCGCGCCTCCCGCTCGGGGCCGGGCGGAGGAGCTCACCGCGAAGGTGCGGGTCCCCCTCGGCGGCGAGGCGGTGCAGCAGCGCGAGGCACTTGGCGGCGACGACGTAGTCGCGGGTCCGCGCGAGGCGGCGCGCCAGGGAGGCGACGCAGGCGCGCTGGGACCCGCCGGAGGCGAGGCGGAGCACCTCGCGCGCGTGGCGGTCGTCGGGGGGAGCGTCGTCGTGGGAGGTGGCGCGCACGATGGCGACGTCGAGGTCGGGCTTCACGGCGCCCGAGACCCGGGCGATGCCGATGGTGGCCTGGTCCTTCACCGCGCCCAGCGCCTTGCGGATCGACATGGCGGCCTTTGGTCCCTCTGGCTATCGCCGCTGACGATCGCCTCCTCCGCCTTTTGGGAGTTGGGAGGATCGAAGAGGCGGAGGAGAAACTGAAGAAGAAGGAGAAGAGGACGCGGTTTCCGTGCGGTGACGCGAGGAAGAGTGGGCGAGTAGCTGACGCGCCGCGCGCGAGGGGGTTCTGCAACGGAATCGACGGTCGAGATGGTGGGACGGGGGAGATGGACGGCCAGGATGGGCTCGGGATCACACGTCGGACTGGGTGGACCGGCTGACCGACTGACCGAGTCAACTGGCCGGCCTCTAGACGCCGGGCTGACGCTGACACTGGGTCCCAGTCTCACCCGTACATCATCAGCGACCGACCGCGTTGGCTGCCGCTGGCCGTCTGAATTCTCGAGGCGGAAACGGTAGCGATGTGATGTGCGTTTCCTTTTCCTTTGGGTGGACCGGAGAAGAAGATGACAAAAAGTGACCAGTGGCATGGATCATGTATAGAGATGTAGGTGCCTTTGAGGGGAAGAAGCATCTTGGTCTCCTCACCGTAACCCTGGGGTACGTTTCAAGCTCGTTGCAAACGTTTTAAGCACGTTTAGGCGTCTCTTGTAGCTGGACAAAAGGCAAAACTGAATTGGATATACAGGCGACGTCTGGCCTGGCTTATTACTCCTGACAGTTTTTTTTTCCACACGTCCTATTGCTATGTATGGACATCGCTAGCTCTAAGAGACCGTCGACCCGATGGGCTGCGCGGCCCACGCTGGATCCGCCCGTGGATGCCAAGTGAATAAAATTCCATAGGTTCCATCATAAGCAACTCAATCGACATAGCATCAACTACGCTTAGTTCGCCACTAGCGATGAACCTATCCTACACACAAAAGTGCAGTGGAGGTTAACTGCAGCGGTGGTTGTTATTGTCAAGAACAGGCAGAACAAAAAGCAACCAGATGCTGCAGCTCATATTGCCCTTGTGCTATTCAGCAGTTAGCTAGCAGGCAGGTCAGGGAGGCTGCCTAGCGGCGTGACATGCTGACATTAGGATACTTTTGCCTTGGCAACGAACAAACTTGTTGCCCGGTCAACATGGAAATTTCTGTGGAAATAATCATGGGAGGCAATTCCGACGAACCAATTAATAATAAAAGTGTAGTTCGTTTGAGCTAGGTCCAAGTCCACGCGCTCCTGCGATAAGCCAATTCGATTGCTACCGCCGTGCTCCTGTAGAATTACCTTGTTTATTTGCCAGTTATGTTTAACTCGCACCTGCTGGGACCGTAGTGTTGCCCATGCTCAAAGTCCTATCCTCATGTGTTTCTTAGTGCGTGATTGATAGAAGGCGTTTGAGTGTGCTGTGATGCGTGCGCGGTCGTGTATTAGATTTGATCGTAAGAACATATTTTTTTAAAAAAAGCGGTACTTTTTCAAATAACCTCGATTCAAAAGTATATTTTTATTTTATGCAGCGGTAAAGACATTTCATTAATTAAGCAGAAAAAAAGGAAAAGGGCAAATGTTTAAACTGCAAAGGCATGGGCTCAATCTTCGAAACCGAACAGACGGAGGCCCACCAAGAGCACTACCCCGCCCACTGTTGATGCATGCCTGCATGCACACGCCGGCCAATATCAGCTTGCATGGAGTAGCGAATGACAGCCCGACAGCTGACACGACAGGATAAACCGTGTCTATCTGCGTGTGTCAAATCAGCGCCACGAGTGCGTTTTGGGCCCAAACTTATTTAAAAGCTAAGGATTCGATCGAATTTCCTCAAAAAAGCATCGAACCAACTGGCTTCATCGTTGTCTCACTTACCAAGTACCATCACTCGCTGGACCTCTCTACACACAGCTTTGAAAAGGAAACCCATCCTCCACCTTCAGGCTTCAGCAAGGCATACCCAATAATCTGACAAGGCTATGGAACCACATGAGCCATCATAGACCTGATCTATATGCGCCGAAGGACTTCAGAATGGGATGAACTGGGTTCTAAAGATTTATCCAACAACTAGAAACTTAACTAGATGTATATCGATCATCAATTATAAACCCCCGTATGCTTAAATATGTGCTATCAATTTCTAGTGTGTCTGTGTGTATAACAAACGCTCAAAGTTTTGCACTCTAGTTCTAACCGTAAGTAACTGAAAATTTTACAATGTAAATTATAGCAATTGAAATGTTTTCTGAAGATTTTTCTCCATCAACCTTCTGTGATGAGTTCTGGAGTCCCCACTAGTCTTTGTTGGAGCGCCTATATAAGGGTGTAGCTAGGCCTGCCATCGGGGAGGGTATGGACAAACCCACTCTTGTTCACACCCAAATCCAAATAAGTATTATCCACTTCATACCCTCCCCAATCCCACCCATATCCAATGGATAATTAACTTTGTGCTACGTAAATATACATATTCAATTGATTAATTATACCCTCCCCATTTCTAATGGGTATATAATTTTCTACCCATACCCTCCCCATTTGAAGTAGGTGTGGATTTGTGGAGAGGGTATGGATACCCAGTTTAGTTCTTATATTGTGGTTTCCACAATACTCCTCCAAGGCTCCAAGCTAATGAGCCTCACAAAGATGAATACGACACTGAGTCGTCTAGGCACCAATCACTAAGAGTAACAAGCTAGGATCCTGATTCTAGTGATTCTTCTTTCTCTTATTATATAACTCTCTATGGCCCTACCAATTGTTCAAGATAAGTGAATGTGAGTAGGTGAAGGGATATTTCTAGCTTTCACTATAATGGTAAGAATGTAAGACACTATTAACATCTTCCTTTATAGTACGACCAAAAAAGGAAATACAAATACCATACCAAGTACCAACCTCAACTCCATGAGATACTTGAAGCAAAGAGTAATTTCACCAACGGTCCTTAAACTTTGTCCCAAGTTCTCATCGCGGTCTCATTACTCTCAAAATACACATAGCAGTACTTAAACTTGTCCCGAGCTCTCATCCTGGTCCTGGTACTCTTAAAATGTACGTAACAATCTCTAAACTTATCTCGAGCTCTCGTCCAAGTCCATAAATTTGTCCCGAGCTCTCATCAGCTAAATGTATTCCTTCGGTAATTAGAAACAGCTACCTTTATATCTGTTCCACCTACTAGTATTCTCTAGTCGCTGTTTGAAATAATGTCTTTCCATCCCCACAACAGCTAGCTGCTGAGCGCACGTGCAGTGACACGCACCTCATTCCAAACGAACTGATGATATAATATACTATCTACATTCACACGCTTATTCCCAAGTAAAGGAACGAACAAGGAGGGGTGCCCGCCCTCTGTGTGTTTGTTCTCTTAGCATTCTAATACCAAACTAGAAATAGGAAATCTACAGACCTTTTGTGGATCTATACGCGCATACGTTTTTGCTTGGCTTTTTCTTCACTCCCGTATGGTCAGTACCAATTTCCTGTGCTAGTTTAGCTCATGGTGGTTCCCCTTTGGGAAAGGGGGTTCACCTTGATCCCAGTTTAGTAGGAATTGTTTGAAACTAAGGAGGTTGATTGAGCAGGAAGTTGGAAATGATCTGAGTGGCAGTAATCTTTTTGATCTAATCACAAAATGTCAATATCGAATTACTGAAAACAGTTGAGAGGAAAGAGATAAGCACATTCTATTTATTTTCGAAAGGACATGATATTGCCAGGCAGCATATTGCATGCCATCCACAGGTACATGATGATGGAGGACAGACACGAGATAGATCGATTCGATCGATCCATCGATCCATCTGTGTGAGATACCTTAAAGAATATATATGCTACGTCTTACATGCATGCATGGGTTAAATCATTGAATTCCTCTGGAGGAATCCAGGGAAAAAAGAAGAAGTGAACATACAGAACAAAAGAGAGAACCTTATATGCAATGGCCATGCAATGCAGGTGTGTGTGTCTCTAGATCTTTCCTGACTCATCATCAGTAGTCATGCCAATGCAATGCGAGGGGTATGTCTGTCTGTGAGAGAGTTGAGGGATAGCTAGGTGCATGAGGTGAGGAGGAGCATGAGTGCATGTGCATGCTGGCTTTATTCTCCCAAAGGGGAGAACAGGGACTGGCGCTGGGAGGAGGAGAGAGATGATCGAGCAAGCAGCCAGGGTTGGGTTGTAGGGCTCCCTAGGCCTTCGAGAAAGCAAAGGCAACCCAAAGCAGGCAGCGCAAAGCAGAGAGAATCTGATTCCCTCCGCCTCCGAGTAACATGCGCATTCGAGATCTTGGACCATTCGCTTCCGATTCCAATTCCAATTCCAATACGTACGCCCCGCTCGGCCCTGGCGCCATTACCAATCACCACACCAGCTATGACGATCCTACTACCTACCGGCTATAGTCTCTCTCATCATCCTGATCATCTTCTCTCTCTCCCAGTCTCCCTCTACATTCTGTTCTCTCTCATCATCCCCCCCGCTCTCTCTCTCTCTCTCCTTCGTACGCTGCTTCCTTTCGCTTTTCTGTACCTGCAATGCTGCCGGCCGGCCCTCGTGCTTTTGGGAACACCGTTGCACTGCATCGCTCCGTTCTAAGCAACCTAGCCCCCTGTACGCTACAGTACTACTCTCTCTCTCTCTCTCTCTCTCTCTCTCTCTCTCTCACTTCTCAGTGTTCCTTCTCAAACTTCTATGTAACTGACCGGCCGGTAATCCTGCGCAGCAGCAGCATCCATGCATGGCTTCCTCCTCAGTTCACACTTCATGGATAGCTCATAGCTACGACCCACCCTGCCTGCCGGCCGGCCGGCCGTCCTCACTGATCTCTCATCTCTCCTCGTCCTTCTCGCTTCGATCCATATATAGATATACACTCGAATCATTCAAAGATCCACCCATTGTTTTCCATATAGCCTCCGGGCTAGCTAGCTGCCGGCTTACGTGTACATTGGCAGCAGCTAGATCACAAACTCATATGAAGAAGGAATTCTCTTTCTTTTCAGGACTCCCTCCTTTTCCTTTATTCTATGCCAGCAGTGCCATGCATCATGAGCATCTATCTTGTCCTTACATGTATAAATTATGCATAATCTATACCCTACCTAAGATAGCGTATGATATTATGGAGATATGTTAGAGTAATACTGCCACCTAACCCCATACTGATAACTAGTTTTGAGTACGTGCTTCCAGTTTTTTTTCACTGATCGATCAGTAACTAAGAAGAAGGAAACAATTTAGGCACAGCTGCTAGCTATAGTCAGATGAGGATATCTGTCTCACTCTCTCACACTACTCTCTCTTTCTCACACTACTCTCTCTCCACCTAGATTTGTGCATAGTCAGTTGAGCTGATCAATATGGTCTTCATGGAACACAAAAGACCTTGGATTTCATCACGCTTGCTTTAGTACGTTCTATCACTGTAAAAAGATGGTAAAGTAAAAGGTGAAAAACAAGCAAAAGACACACCCTTTTGAATGGGCCTCAGCTCGCTCTTTGACTACACCCTTTTTCTGCACGAGTAACACTACAATTACGGCATAATACTACCACCAAATTATATTAGCGACTCCTTTATATGGGTGACACATATACATAATACTACAAATTGTTAGATTTACATAATAGTATTGCATGCTTGGTAAACATTTATACTTTTTATATACTGTCAGCATGCATGCATGCATTCCTTAAACTATACATTCATGCATGCATGAAAGTAATCTCCATTCCATTAATTTCCCTATCATGGATATGATAAAACATACACGTCTTGGTTAACTGTCGTCGTATCATTAGCCAAGTAGTTGCACCACTTCTCAAATTCACCAATGTTCATGTGTGTATTTCCATTTCGGGATCGATCACAACAAGCCACAATATTGCTCATGTATGGAGAGGGAACTATTTATATGTAGTTAAAAGGGGGGGAATAATTGACATATGATAGGTGTTTCCATGAACAAAATGATGAACAGCAGTACACATTACTTCACCCCAAATGCTCGATCGACAGTGAAACCTAAAAGGATCAGATAAAAAAGAAGAAGAAACATAGAACAAGTGATGATCATGCAAGCTAACTAGCAGCTGTAGGTAATACTTGTGCATGATCCATCATACGGCTCGTCCATTATCCAAGTCGAGCCCCTCCTCTCCCTCTCTCTCTCTTTCCAGTTCTTGAAGAAGAAAACATTGCAAATGCATGCTAGCTTTTTTCTATATCACAATACCATCCTCACACACTCTGCCTCTAGCTAATAGTTGCAGGAACAACGATCGGATCGATCGATCGTAGCTTGCCCTGAATTAAGCTCGACCATTACAAGAGATGGTTACCTGCAGCAGCATTGTTGGAATAGGAAGCGTAACCTGCAGCGGCGAAGTGGTGATCGCCATACATGCCTCTAGCTTGGTAGCCGCCTTCCCTCTTGGCCTGCATCACATGGAGCTCTCCCGACCCGTCTTCTCCGCTGCCGCCGCCGCCACCGCGGCCATCACCACTGTCTAGACCTAACTGGAACATCCCCGGCGCCATTGTCATTGCCAGGGGTGGGCCCAGCGGGCCCTGGTCCATCGCATGCAGGAACGGGAAGCTTTGCATCTGCTGCACCCTCCACTGATGCTCCAGCCCGCTCCCGCCGCCCACCGAGTAGGCTCCGGCGGCGTCGAGGGAAGGCTTCCCGGCCATCCCGGAGAAGCTCGAGCCGAGGCTCATGGCGTCGAAGTCGGCGAGGCGGAGCAGCGGCGGCAGCATCGAGAGGTTGCCGCCTAGCATGGCGGGGCCCTGGAGCGCGGGCACGTTGGTCGTGGCGCAGGCCGACGACGTGGACCCGGCAGGAGCCAGCCCGGCGGCGGCGGCGGCGGTGGCCGACGCTGTTCCGGTGGAGGTCGCCGCGGACGCAGCCGCCGCTGCCTTGGGCTTCGCGCGCTTGGCGTGGCGGCGGTAGCCCCCGCCCACGGGGACGTTGCGGAGCGCGCCGCCGCGGGTCCAGTAGCGGCGGCAGGCGCGGCAGAAGTGGCGCGGCTGCGAGAGCGAGTAGTTGTTGAAGTAGCAGAACTTGGTGTTGGTGGACTCGCAGCGGGGGCACTTGAGCCCCGGCTCCGGCAGCGGGATCCTTGCCAGCCGTGCCCGCTCCGCCATGGACATCGGCTTCGCCGGACCCACCTGCCCGGCGCCGCCGCCGCCGCCAGCGCCCTCGGGAAGCGCTCCCCCCATGATTGATGGCTGGAGAAGCTCATGATTGCCGTCGCCGCCGCCGCCTCCTCCTCCTCCCGCAACCTGGTGGTGGGCTTGCTGCTGCTGCTGCTACAAAATCGAATCAAAGATCAGAAAAGCAGCATCAATAAGAGATCGAGGAGGAAAAAAAAACCATGTACAAGTCAAGCTGAATTATTTCATTTGGGCAAGCTAAGAAAATCAAGCCGCGGCGAGTAGCTAGTATATACCGAGCAGACTTATAGTGCTCGGATCGGAATATTTAGCAAGCCCTAGTAGAGGAGTGGTATTCTCTTCTTTTTGAGCTAGCTGCAAACAATATTTATCGCCGCAACTTTCTCCTTTTATTCGTGCTTGTTCAAAAGAGAGTGAATAAAATCTGGGGAAAAGAAAGGGGAGGAGAAGATGCAAACAAAATTGACTGAAATCCCGATTACCTGGTTATCGTTCCAGCTCGAGGAATCCAGGAAGGCAGGGGGGAAGATCATGGTTGGGTACGGCGGCGATGCGGATGCTATGCTCTATCTATCCGGCTTGGCTTGGCTTGGCTTGCTCCGGAGAAAGTGAGTCTTTGTGCTAGGGTTTGCCTCTTGTGCTGCGGCTTTCCCTCGCAGAGCTCTCTCTCTGGCTCTGGTGCGGTGTGGCTGCGCTGCTCGGAGATAGTGGAGGGGAGCTGAGGCTGATGGGAACGGGGGAATCAGCTGGGAGGGGAGAGAGGGAAGGAGAAAGGGAGCTGGGACTGAGACAGGGATGATATCAGTGAGGGACTCAGGCGGGCCCGGGTGAGAGAGCAATGCAAGGAGAAGAGAGAAAAAAAAACTAAAGCAGGAAAAAGTAGGCCTGTACCATTCTGTCTCTGTGTAGCCTTATTTTTGTGTTGCTGCTGCTTTTCCTCTTTTTCGTGGTGCTCATGACCGACCCGATGGGAGGAGGATACAATACAAACCGTGCACGTTCTTGGCGTTGCTGACGGCTACACCTACAAGTTGTGATCGGTGATGGAGATCTTGATTATGTTCACGTATAACTGTTGCTGATTTGGTGATCGATCGCACTCAGAGTTACATTATGCGCGCTAAATGTTGTGAACAATCATTTTAGTCTATCTTGGGGAAACAACACTTAACACTATTGCAAAAAGCGAGATCACTGTTGGTTAAATTCCAAACTTTTGCATCCCTACCGGTTTCATAATCAGCAGTATGAGCAGTTATCGGGAACTATCAATGTAGAACATGCACTAATAAGGCTCAATCCACGTACAAAGTATAAAACAAGGACCCTTATGACGGTATGGATATACTTGATCCCGAGAGCGACATGAAGACGTCTGCGCTGCTCGACAGTGATGGCATAGTGGCTAGTGGCGTAGCTGCAGAGGCACACTGGCCTGTTGGTTGGACTGTTGTGCCGTCAGGCGTATCATATGGCGGAAGGGAGCAGGTATGTGGAAGCAGAAAGTGTTGGACCACTGCATTAGGGCAATGGTCAGCTTTCC